>NW_012028469.1:4283-11215 GCF_000956235.1 Wasmannia auropunctata | reverse complement strand
TCGAGCCTCCTGGTGTGAGTCCACCATTATTTAAAGTTTAGAAATTACTTTGCTTATAACAGCGACTTGTTAGTTGCAGAATTTTCATTCGTAGCATTTGCGACTAAAAACAATCTTGTAAATAGAGCTGAAACCATTTGAAAAGTTTTAACATTACGCGGTATAATATTACACATAAAGTTATAGTAAAATTAATAATTTTTTAGAAAATTTGATAATTTTAAATGTTAGAGAACTTAATTTTGTATTTGCAGAGAATATATTTTTATTCTTAAATTTTTTATATTCTCATATAAAGTATTATTAGTGCAAGAGTTCGTAAAGGGTTCATTCCATTCTAACTACAAAATTGAAAAAAACACGGCATCTTTTCATTCAAAATATGTTTTCTCCGATATTACAGCATGTCAAAGATCCAGTGTTTTTAAAAATGTATAAGTTATTGGAGAAAAAGAAGTTTTTACCGGAATTACCACTGGACGGGTTCAAGCAAGTTAGCGATATCACCTAATTAAAAACATTAACGGCGTTAAGTTTTATTAAGTAGATTCACGTCAATTCTTACGCAGATCTGCCAGCAGAAGAACTTGGCATTTTACATATCGGAAATAGTCAAAGAACACTTCAACATGTATATACAATGTAACCTTGTATACATTGATACCAAAAGAATCCAAAATATAGGGATAACGCTATCAAAAGGAAATCCTTACACTGACTTTATAAATTATCAGTAAGTTTTATAAGCATATTTATTTATTTACATATTTATTACTTACAAAATAATATTTATATATAATTAGTAATTTATTTATATATAATTAGTAATATTTATATATAATTATACCTAATATAATTTAGTACTTACAAAGAATATAGATTAAATCGCTTACAATTGCTTCTTCTTTTTAAAAAAATAAATACTTTAAATATTTTTGCATTTTTCAGCTTGCAGCGATTTCAGAGTAATGGCGTTATGAACAAATTGCGAGACAAGTATCTCGCAAAAAATCCCTCGAATAAGATGACTTATTATGTAATCGATATAAATGATGTAACGCCGGTTCTGACGATGATAATGGGCAGTATGGTTCTGGCACTATTTATTTTGATAATCGAAAAAATGTATTATTTGTCTAAATTTCGATCTAAGAACAAGAAATCATCTGTTAAAAAATTGAGTTACAATCTTAGCGTAAAGAATAATCTGTGAAAGGGATTACAACGAGAAGATTTTACAATTTCAAGGATTTTATAATAGATTGATTGACTATTGGCCACAATAAATGAATGAACCGCTATAAATTTTATAAGGATTTTTTGTATATGAATTTACAATTTTCATAATTAACTTAAACATCACATAATTATATTTTTTTTATAATTCTCATGCATAAGAATAAGAGTGAAATAAAGATCTGATGTATTATACAATTTAGAAATATTTTAATCTTTGTGGAACTAGATTTTAGTCAATCTTTTTACTATTTATTGAAATTTATGACAATTTTTTTATATAATTATATTATTCTATTATTTTTAGCAATTTTTTTGAAAACTATTCATACTATTATAATTTATGACACTTATAGTTATATAATGGTTTGCTTTAATAAAATTTAATTGTCAATACTTACAAATTGTAATTAAAAATAAAACAATATTTTATTGTGAAGATGACTATAATTTAAGTCGAGCGGTTTGTTTTTAATATTTGATTTTAGAAATAAGGTATTATGTTTTGAATTGATTTACAAAAGATATCGGACAACTAGCTGTGCTCATCAAACTTTTTCGAATACGGGCGTCCTACCATTCGACCACCGAGGTATACAATAATATTCTCTGTAATTACCGCAGTTTGTGTGTTAGCTGGATATTGTAACAATAAAAATTTTACACACCAACACCCTTGTCGACTCCCATTGGCAATTATTTTACTATATTTGATTTATTCCTCGGAGCCTATTACTGAATTCTATTTAATTAAGAATTAAGTTTGAAATTAAATTCTATTCTCTTTTTTTTTTCAAAAGTTGATCGATGTTATAATTAAATTTCTTCCTCCAGAGTGTTTCCGAAACGTTCGTCGCTGAGCACTTCACAATATTTCTAACGGCGGTATTGATAACAACACGTATACTATTCAGGAATATTGCAGGTTTAAGGAGCTCGGGTTTCACTTTCAGATCATGCGCTTTTCGTGCGATCGAAGTTATGTCATACCGTTGCATCCGGTAATATATGGAATTACGATCACGTTTAGTGTTTATTGTAATGTATCGTTGACGCGTAAGGAACGACAAAAGAGTTTTGTGTCACAAGACAATTTTTCGCGACAATTCCAAACGAAGTACAAGGCGTCAACAAAGTCTTTCTCGGTGAAACTGATGAAATGAAGAACGAACACATAGACTGTCGAGGGATCTGATCGAGGGCATTATGTAATTACGATCGATAACTCGTATTTTTACGCTCGACATCAAAAGGAATGCAAAGCAAAATTAATTTAAACGACATAGCTGGTGAATAATCTTTTATTTCTATAAAATTACTTTTTCCTAATTAATATGATTACTTTAGAGTATACTTTAGAGTGCTTGACATTTTTCATAATCAGTTACTTGCTACTAATTTAGTTTTAGCAAGGAGAGAAGAAAGGTTGCTTGTATGGCGCTATGCGCTCTGAAGAAAAGTAGAAGTAAAGATATCCTGCAAGCTGTCGGGTATCAGCATAGAGAAAATATATAGGCAACTTAGTGAAGATCCTATTTAAACCCCTCCATAAGTTTAATGAATTATAAAAAATTCCTGGACAACATAATACGTCTGAGGAATACGTAATTTCTTGCTGCAGTCAGTTGAAGCAAGATTTACGAACCGTTTTGCTTGATTAACGTCATCCTAATTTTGGCGATTTTTTGCGGGGACTTTATTATACCATAAGCATCGAGGTACTGATTATAGAGAAATTTCATTATCGATCGAGGAGAAGAAAACTCATCGAGAGTCTTTTATCTTGTCAGAAAGATATATTTATCAAAAAGTATTATAATAAAGTGATATGAAATTTACAATTTAATTTACAACAAATTAACAGATATCTTTCTTTCGAGAGAACTTCTTCGTCTTTCTTCTTTTTTCTTTCTCTATTAGCAGAAAAATTCTATTCGTGTGTATATATGTATACTTGTATATGTTTGAGCTTGTAAATTTTCCAGTAAACACCAACCAACTTGTAATGTATGTACCTATTAGTTGTAATTTCCCACTCAACAACATAATTATAATATAAGACATATGTGGGAAATTGTAACCATTAAGTACGTTACGCGTAACTTGGTGTTTGTTGGGTTAAAATAATTAATTGTTATTAATTAATTTAATTTTTAATTATATTAACTAATTTTTTAATTAAAGTTTTCCTTTTTTTATATTTTGTAAATAATATATATACTGTAACATATTCAGATATTAATATTAATAATAAATTCGAATTTTAAATCTAATGTATATGATAAACATTTTAATTATTCTAATTATTATATAACGAATTATGTTTACGGCGTGCTAAAACTAAAATAAAATAACAATTAAGAGACATTTTTTTGCAAAAGAAGAGCCTTCTAAAGCTTCTTATTCTTCTGCTTTTAACATTCCTATTAATACTGGCTTAATTTTTGTTAAAAATCATTCAAATTAGCATTCCGAGCTGTAACAGTTTAAATGTTCAAATTTTCGGTATCACAAAGATTTCTTTTTCTGCTCAACATCACATTCTTTTTGCGAGAACATGCACACCTAAGTTTGCACTGATCTTTATGCATCAATTTGTGAAAACTATAAAACACCTGAATGCCATATATCAGCATTGTGGATGATACACGGATAGGTATAATGATGATTAGGGACAGCTTAACTATTCACAGTGGAGCGAACTATATGTTACAGCGCGGACAAAGATAAAAATTTTTTACTGTGATAGTCAATTTAAATTAATAATTTTAATAATTATAAGTAATAAGAAATGTTTGATTTTTTAAAGTATATTTATAACATTCATATGAAAAATTACTTAAAGCTTATAATGCAGACAAATTTTATTTCATACCATTTCTTCCCGGAAGCATTAAAATAATACGGTTCTTATACATTATATCTGAAAATTCCAAACCCAAGTTTTCTCCGCATTATAACATTCCTTTTAAATAAAGAAAAATGCTTATTTTAAATATGTAATAATAGTGTATTCAATATGGCGGTCATTCTTCTGTATTCTAATTATTCTAAAGATTGAATCCTATTAAGTTTTACATTGTTATAGAAAAAAATGATTTAAAGATTTTATTAATTTTTATCAAGATTTTATTAGTTTGACATCTTTAAATAGACATTCATAAATTTGTTGGTGTTAATTGCTCGTATGTGTGTGTATCCATTCATAAAATGGTAGAAGAAAATATAAATGAAAACTGTGATATAAGAACGTCAGTTGTAAATTCGGAAAGTTTCAGGCAATACAGAAGAAATTACATACAAAAAATTAATAGAATTGCTACAAATCAAGCTCTTTTGAATCTCTTTTTTAATAACTTCTGATCTTTTATTTTCGAGTTTATAATAAAAAATAAATGATAAAAGAAACAAGAAAAGTTTTCCAAATCTCTACATCTTTTAATGTAATTTTTTTCAATTTTTCCTTTTTTCTCTTTATTTCATTTCTTTCTTCATTAAATATATCAAGATAAGTTTGAAGTCAAAAAATGATGCAAAAGTTGTCGAGTCGCAAGGTCTTATTGTATAAATTGTTTATACATTTTTATATATACGTGTAAATATGAGCATAAATCAAAATTAAGCTTATATAAATATAACATTAGATCGCGCAATAATTACTCTGTACTAATTTATATAAGTTCGTCGTAACAATTTTTAATGAAAACTAAGTGGATTATTAAAGAATTAACTTTATACAATTATTCCTTGGTGAATACACAGTGTTGCTATAAAAAGTTGGACTCTATGACAGCTGCACACATTATGTCCCCTTTTTTCCATCTTTCGATCATTGTGGAACGGTGTATAATTTACCGGTTTTGTCGATGGTCCGTTGATAAAAATCGTGTTGTTACATATTCCTATGTAATTTATAATATTGCCGTACATCCACATCTTCCGGTGACATTCTTTTGCGCCTATCCCCTAGGTCGATAAATCCACATTTGCGATAATCCTTCAGTCACGCATCTGCATCTTTGAGTCGCGGGTATCCTTATTTTTTTTCCTTAATTCTTGGCTCAGCGATAATCATACTTTTGACAGATTCAAAGAATTACGCGATTCATTATTGTTTTTAGAACTTTGAAGTAAAATTACCAATTTTATTGCATCTATATCATTATTACTCGCTCCGAATTAATTGTGAATTGTTTTACCATAACAGTGCTCAAATTGACAAAATAGATTTTTATTCTTTTATTTTTTACTCAGTAATCATTTTAATCTTAATCGTACTTATATTTCACTAAGTCGCACACGTTTTCAAACTTGTGCTTCGCAAAATGAAGTACACGACAGCGCAAACGATAGCGATGCTTTTCTTTATGTTGGGTAAATCGCTGACGGAAGGAATAGACATTAACAATTATTTCCGACTGATCAACGACGTCCACAGATATTATCGCACGTCATGCGTTATTTTCGTGCTATCTGGCAACTCCGGTAAGTACTGGAAACAATTTCCGGCAATTGTTTCTTATACTGCACTTTTGGTGAAAAGAAAAGTTTCCGCAAACTTTTGAATAAATATTAAATCATAATTTTTTGTGCAAATCATTTCGGTTTTATTATATTATTTAAAATAATTAAATTAAGTTAGTTAAGGAAATTTTAAGAGCCGATTTCAAAGGTATTTTTAAAAATAATTTTTATAAATATACATTTAGACATACTTAAGAAATAAAATAAGTTTATAAATACATATAATGTAGATGTAAAATATAACATTTGTTTTAATTTTTGTTTTACAAGGCAGGCTAATTGGAGCGTTATTTGAATTAGATAAGCGGCCCCATGCACTATGTATTGTTTTATCTTGCATATCCAATTTTTATTTTTTTCAAAAAACTTTTTCGTGGAATATCTTTAAGACTATAAACTTTTGTAAAAAGAAAATAATTGATTTCTGGAAATCTTAAGATCAAAATACATTCTTGTATTATAAGTGCATAAATTATGAATAATATATTATTAATTTAATATCATTTAACTAAAAAATACATAATTATGGTTTATTAATTGTTACGTAACAAGAAAAATTGTATACAAGTACAAATTATTTTTTTTCTTCTAGGGTTATGTGTGATACGTTTTGTTTCTTTAAATTTGAATGTAACAGCTAAATGAACAATAAGATAAATAAAACGTTATATATATATATATATATACATTTATATATTTAATTGATAATATATATTCTATTTTTAAAAATTCTCTTTTTTTATTTCAAATAAAAATGAAACATTAAAAATTTTTTCCTGCAAAAATTAATTAATATTATGTCATGATCCACAGAATATTTGATGCTGACATTAAATGAAATATATAATAAAACTATCGTCAAATGCAAATATTATATATGCGCAGATTTGAACACGACGACATTGGTGCACATGTGGTCGCGGGAATTCTCACGGCAGCAAGTCATGACCATGATGACAACTTTCATGGATCTGACGAGCAAGTACAATGAATACCAGGAAAGAGTCACGCGGCCTTTGTTTGTTGTTCTTCTCGACACCGGAGAAACTATGGCCGAGTTCGCTAAAACCACGAGAAGCATAAGGCCCATCTCCTTCCCCATCTGGTTTGTCGTGTTCCTTCAATGTCCTGGGAATCCCCTCAAGGAGCACTGTACGCACCCTACCGATAAC
>NW_012028469.1:0-3099 GCF_000956235.1 Wasmannia auropunctata | reverse complement strand
GACGTGTGCTATTCCGAGCTCTGCCCGGTAATATTTATTATAAAGATATTTTATAACTTTACTTATTTGTATCTACACTATTTTTTTATATTACATGTGGTAACGTTTTAAGCAATTAGTCCGTTGATACGTTAACTAAATGTAGTAGAATACATTTATATATTTCCTGCGATCACAGAATTTCACAGAAAGTCACCAATGAGGCTAGCTTTTTTCTCGATTCATATTTCGTCGATAATAATTTTGGCCAGCTATTCTGCTTCGCTGATCAGCTTCCTAGCGCTTCACATCCGCCAACTGCCTTTTTCCACTTTAGAAGAGTATGTTAATGACGGCACTTACAAATTACTAGTTATTCGAAACAATGCTTGGATCGAGGCTCTTAGTGTAAGTTTGCCATTATTTAAAGTTTATAAATTTCTTTATGTAACATTGATTTGCAGAATTTTTGGTTAAAGCGCTGGCGAATAAGAACAATTTCGGGATTGTAGCCAGAAACATTTGGAAAGCTTTAGGGTTACACGATATAATATATTACTCATATATAAGACGTAGTAATTCAATAATTTATTAAACATGATAATTAGGACAATTTTAAAAATTAGAGGACTTAATTCTTTATTTACAAAAAGTATATTTTTGTTCTTAAATTTTATATATTCTTAATGTAAATACATAGATATTATTAGCAAGAGTTTGTAAATTTTGTTCTTATTATATAATTGGAAAATACTGTATTTTTGAATTTTGCAGAATGCCAAAAACCCAGTGTATCTAAAAATGTACGAAATGCTGGAACAGAACAAGTATTTACCGGAAACGCCGCTGGACGGTTTCAAGCAAGTTAGCGATATCATTTTATTGAAGACATCAATGGCGTTAAGTTTCATTAAGTCGATTCACTTCAATTCTCACGCAGATTTGCCAGCGAAAGAACTTGGCATTTTATACGACGGAGCTTCCCAAAGATTCCATGAAACTTCAGTGTCAGCTCGGACACATTGATACTGGAAGAGTCCAAAATATGGGGTTAACGCTATCAAAAGGAAATTCTTACACTGGCTTTATGAATTATCAGTAAGTCCTATAAGTTCTACAACTAGTACAAATTTATTTACACATATTTTTAAAAAGTCTTACAAAAATACAGTTTGAATTGCTTACGACTGCTTCCTTTTTTTAAAAAATAAACCCTTTATATATTTTTGCATTTTTCAGCTTGCGGCGATTTTATCTTAATGGCGTTATGGACAAGTTGCGGAAGTATATTCCAAGAAGTTTCGAGGTAAAGTTGCCTTACAATGAAATCGATGAAAGAGATGTAATGCCGATTTTGATGATAATGCTTGGCGGTATGATACTTGCACTATTTATCTTGATAATCGAGAAAACATATTATTCGTTTAAAACTCGATCTAAGAATAACGAGTTGTCTGTTAAAAAATTGAGTCACAATCTTTGTGTAAAGAATAAATTGAGAAAGAGGAGAAAGGAATTAAACATCAAAAAGAATTTAAAACTTCAAGAATTTTATAATAGACCAATTGACTATTGGCCATTTATAATAAGTGAAAGAACCGCTATAAATCCTATAGAGATTTCTCGTCTAAGAACTTACAATTTTCATATTTAATTTAAATATTACATAATTATATTTATAATTCTGATGCATATGAATAAGAATGAGATAAGGATCTGATGTTTAAGATTTCGAAATATTTCAATCTTTGTGAAACTAGATTGTAGTCAATCTTTCTACTATTTATTGTGAAATTTACAACAATATTCTTATATAATGACATTATTATATTATTTTTAGCAATCTTTTTAAAAACCATTCTTAATGCTATTGTAATTTATAACCCTTACAGTTATATAATAATTTGCTTAAATAAAATTTAACTATCAATATTTATAAATTGCAATTAAAAATAAAACGATATCTTATTGTGAGAAGAACTATATTATAAGTCGGACGGTCTGATTTTAATATTTGTCTTTAAGAATACGATATTATGTTTTAAATTAATTTACCAAAAGCATCGGACATCCAGCTGTGCTCCTCACACCTCCTCGAGAATACTGTTTAATTTTTATTACAAACCTAAATTTATAATATACAATATTCAATGTAAAATATGCAATATCTTAAGAATTACAATTTGGCAATTTTCACCAATGTACCAGATAGCCTCTTTTTAAATCGAATAAGTTTGATTTGATTTTTAAAGTGTAAAATTAATTTTTTAACTATGCAATCGCGACAGACATTCAATTCGCATATGTGCAATCGCGTTGCTTCTTTTTATCATGAAGACATATCGCTAATCACGAAGCGTCATGGATCGGATCTCTGAGAATTTCCTCAAAATTTGAAGTATCTTCTGCCAGAAGACGCTTGTAGGTATTAATATAAATTTTACAATAACGTCTGAAGTAATTTTAAACATTTACAACTATAAGATATTTGTAAACTATCTCACTATTGCTTTGTTTTTTTTGAAAAGGAAATAATAAATTGTATGTTAATAAAATTAAGTTTGATATTGAGCTGTATTTTTTTTTCAAAAATTGATCGGTGTTAGAATTAAATTTCTTTCTTTAGATTTTTCTAAATGTTCGTCATGCGCATAGCCTACTTTACGATATTTTTAACGGTTGTAATAACAACATACTATTCAGCGACATTGGTTTGCTTCCTAACGGCATCCTATCCTTTCAAATGATGAATTCGACTATACGTATAAATTAAATCGTTTGACACAACAGCACCGACTACGGCGTAGTCTTCATAAGTTCATTGACAATGAGCGATTAAGGAGTCTTACTTTCATTTTCAGCTCATACATCTTTCGTGCGATCGAAGTCATACTGTTGCATTCGGTAATATACATTACGCTACTACATTCTCAATCATGTATCGCCTAGTACCTCCAAATTCGAGCTATTTTTTGGACATGGAAATAACATTTCGAGTTACACATTAAAAAGAGGTATTTTTCGCGGTACATTAGCACGATATACGGAATATATACAAAGTAATAATAAATTTGGCGATACAATTGGAGGTGCATCTGAATTCGCGATATTTTTCTTTTG
>NW_012028468.1:13027-13652 GCF_000956235.1 Wasmannia auropunctata | reverse complement strand
TCCACATTGCCAACATTCGCCTCGATTGCTATTTCCAGTCTTTTGATAATTGATATTATTTTCTCTTCTTCTTCCAAATTTATTTTTATTAAATTTTTCGGCTTTTTCCCCATTCTTATTTTCTCTAACAACATCCCCCTCCCCGAAATTTTTACTTTGACCCAACTCTTTTCTATTTGTAAAGATATGTATTGGCGATTCTCCCGAAGGGGAATCGACAGGAGTGGTGTGAAATAAACTACGCTGAAGCTCGTTTGCAGTTTATGGTGTCGTTTATTGCTTAAGAAGCAGAATGCTAACGCGACTAGAAATTAGCTGTTGGTCGCGGTCCGAACGTTACGGATAACAGTTAGCAAAAAACGAATGAGCGATTGTCTCTATGCAGACTATTGCAAAAAGTGCTCTGGCGGCGCTGACGCTCCTGGTTTTAAAGCCCCTGATCTTCCGGAAGATTCGCATGATATTCGGCACATCTGGCCTGCAGAAGTTGTTTGTCTCAGTTGTTTGTTCCAGTTGTTTGTTGGTCAGTGGAATGTTCCGGAAGATAGGGGCGGTAGGTCTTTGTTTGCGCGAGCTCGACCGCGTCGCCTTTGAATCTCATAGGGAGATTGGCGCCGCGGCCGAG
>NW_012028468.1:0-783 GCF_000956235.1 Wasmannia auropunctata | reverse complement strand
GCGCGAAGCGCGCGTCTGTAATGCTAGTACAATAAAATGTACTTGGCATTTTTTTATATTTTTTATATTTTTTAAGTGCATTTCACTAATTTTTACTGTTTTTAAATTATTTTTTACATTGCACTTTTAGAACATATAATTATTATTTACAAGTTTGAAATAATTTTGCCTAATTAATATAATACATATGTACTCAAAGATTTTTTCGATTTAAACATATTCAGACACTTTTTGCACAAGTACATACAGTTGCGTGTAAAATTTAAAATTTAAAATAATGTAACAGTAATATTAAGTAAAAAATATACTTAACTTTTTAATAAACTGTACTAATAAAATGATGAAATAAATAAAGTAATGATATTTTTTTAACAAGGAGATAACAAATTTAAATTGCGAAATGCCAAATAAGTCATAGTCCTTTCGAAGGAGAATGTTAAATGTGAATCCTTTTATTTAGTACATCTTACTAAATAAAAGGATTTCCATAAATGAACTTTGGTTTTTAACAAAATTTCTAAATAAATTTGAGCGACCGATTGTAATAAATACTCGTGAAAATATATAAAATATATATATATATATATATATTTATATATAAAATATATATATATATATTTTTTTTCATATTTTATATAATTTATATACATACATTTTATTTTATTTTATTGAAAAAATGAATCGTATAACATCACTAAGATCGACGGCGACGACGTAGACATTCACTTTCTTATTATATTTTAACATTAGATCGGAAGAGCACACGTCTGAACTCCAGTCACT
>NW_012028467.1:29271-32477 GCF_000956235.1 Wasmannia auropunctata | reverse complement strand
TGCTTACAAGTATCTCATAAAATCAGATTGCTCCCTCCCCCCAACGCAATGTGAGAATTATATTTCATACTCTTTCAATCGCAACGATGTCTTCCTTTACGAATGATTTTCATTCGAAGTTGAACTAACAATCAGTATAGATTAACAGCTATTTGTTGCGAAACAGGTTAATCTTTTTATGCGTTGCATTAAGGCTGATTAAGGCATCACGTGCAAATTTTCTCATCAAGTGCGAATTTATGGAGGGGGCCATAGAACATTTCTATAAAAAAGTAACAATAGAAAGCGTTTACATTATATACACCACATTTGAATTTACTTTATTAATTTATTGAATACAGATTGTATTTTCTCTTGATCTTTACAAGTTTCGAAACAAAAGTGAATCATTTCTCTTTTTTAAGCAAAAGATCCTTGCCAAAAGAATAATGGAGAAGACGAATGCTTTTAATGAAAATTTTCTGTATTTTTCAATTACGTAAATATAAAAGAAAACAAATTTTATCTATTTAGTGTAATTTAAAAAATGTTTTACGTAACACATTTTATTTCTTGAAATATAGTTTATCGAGTTAAACGTTTTAACTTATTTATTTTATACATTTTTAGAGTAATAATATAACTATAGTATAACTATAGTATAACTATAGTATAACTATACTTTCAATATTTATTTTATATATTTTGGGAGTAATAATATAACTGTGTAACTATATACTTTCAATATAATTTAAACTCATATGCATTAAAGGCCTTAGCGTGCTACTTTAAAGGAATTAAAGTCTCTTCATGACTTGAGAATGAATAGTAAATTCCGTCAAGGTACAACTATCGTTTGCTACAGATACATGTTATGCATTGTTGTTTGCTATAGATGGCGCAGTTAGTTAGTTATTCGATTCGATGATACCAAATAGCACGTATAAACCTCATGCATGACAGTAAATTGTATACTTTGCTACAAGAATCCTTCCGCAGTGAACGAAGCTTATTCACTGCCGCATTGTGATGGAGAACGAACATTATTATGGTGATAGTGTAGTGCACGGTTCGCAAAAATTGACCAACAATGATAAGAAGTATGCGGCGGAATGTTTGAACGAAACCGATGAAAATAGAGAGGATGCCATCGCGGAAATTAGATGTTGGATCGAGGACGAGTTGCGCATACGAATCGGTAAAAATGACAGCGATCCCACGCGTTGAAATATCATTCAATGAAGTTCAATTATGTTTTATTACTTCCGGAGCAATAATACGCTAATTGCTTTTAATCGGTTTGATGTTAAGGCTACATTTTGTATTCCTTTTAGCGCTTACAGCGCTAACGGAATCATTTATCTTTATTATTTATCACATGTTAAGCAAGGACGATTTATGCTCACAGCACGTGAGCGTTAAAACGCAGCCTAAATCTCGATGCTTATCTTATTGAATTCAACCTTGATCGCGCAATAAAAGAAAAGACGGAAAATAATGTGACATTTATGTCTGACTTCTTCATTGAAAACAAAAGCAGCACTCTAAAAATCTCGATAATTAAAACTTAATGAGGAAAAAATAAAAATTCGATTAAAAAATTCATATGAAAAATTTCGTGATTGTCCTACTGTATTTCGCCATTTTCTGAATAGTTTTTCGATGACTTGGATTTATTTCTTCTTCTAATTGAAAAAACAAGAAAATGTGCTCATACATTCAGACATTTCTTAAAATCATGTGTTGCTCTGTATTCACATTTAGAAAAACATAATTTGATTTGTACTATCTAGTAATAGATTTAGCATTGCTTAGTAGTTCTTTATTTGGAAATAATTCTTAATTTTTATACAGATAATTTCCTTATTTTGCGATTCTTGAGAGTCTGCAAGTTTAACCTTGAGAAAACTAAGATTAGAATACAAAATTATTATAAGCTGCGATCCGCCTTACCAGAATGGTACATGAATAAGGATCCATTTCGACCAGAACTACAGGAGTTGCTTGATATGGGGTAACAATAACTGTTTCGGAGTATACAAATGTATAATTTAAATAAAATCTCTCTTTTACTTCAATACCGGGAAAGAAGTTAGATTACTCAATTAAAAATGATTTACTGTAAAGTAGAGAATCTCTAGGAGAGAGAATCATTAACTTGGTTTGTGACCAACTATTCCGCGATTGGTATCAATATATGGTCCTTTGGTAGGATCATTTTCAATCAAATGGTAATTTATCCAATCTTCTCGTTTAAATTGATGAAATATTCGTTGGAATTTATATTGTCTTACATCGCAGCTTCTCGCAAATTTATGATTTTTGGTGGATCCATGGAAATCAAGGAAGCTGTATATATAATATCATTGTAGTTACAACTAAGTTACTCTTAATGTATGGCCAACGTCACTTACAGTTTTTGACGAGTCTTGACGAGACTGTAAGTGACGCTGGTCTCACACTAAGAGTTTATAACAATGGTATAATTTTTTTTTAATTTCATAAATCCACCAAAAATCACATAAATTTGCGATATAAGGCAATATATTAATGCCACCAAATATTTTATTAATTTAAACGAGAAGAGTAGATATAAATTACTATTTACGTTGAAAATGACCTTATCAGGACCCGAAACTTTCGCTATGTTAAGAACAGTACATCTTGTTAATTAAAATATGATTTATAAACAGTAAAAGCGCGAACACTTTGCTCTGGCTTCAATGCTCCCTTAATATTTTAGTTTTATTTTTATTTTTTATTTATAAGGATTGAATACATAATTGAAAACGTTATAAATTGCAACTTTAATTTTTATGACAAATTGTTTAGATTTTTGTCAACTTATATTACTTCTATTTTATATTTTAGTAAGAATATTTTATTAAAAATTATCCACTATTAGATGCATCGCTGTAAAACTAATTGTAAAATTTACTTCTGCGGATGATTTTAAAATACTTCGTTTAGGTTGGTTTTGCCTCTCCGGAAATTGGATAGTCAAGGAAGATTGATTCTCATCTTTCGCGGTACTCGACATGATCCGAAAATACAAAAACTAACTGACTTAATTAAGGTAAAAATTGAAATCGCAAGTAACGATGTGTTTCTGATGTCGTCATAATAAAATATTTTCCATTCTTTCTCAACGAACGATTATTTTATCAGATCAGTATGATGTTGATAGAGCTAGCGATGAGGAATAACGCCATAGCATCTGTATATGG
>NW_012028467.1:21965-26561 GCF_000956235.1 Wasmannia auropunctata | reverse complement strand
TCTTCCGATCTTTGATGCCTATACTTTAATCGTGGAGAAGGATTTTTTAATCTGTTGCCTTTAATTATGTTTATTATGTGTTGGAAAATAATCACGTTCGGTTGATAAAACAGACGACTTTAGGATCGCCTTAAGGGCTTTCATTTTAACCCAAATTAAAGCTTTTCACGAAGTTTCATTGAAATCGGAGGTGGGTCGTTTTCGGAAGTTTATCCTAAGCAGTTATCTCATCTACCGGAATGGTATTCAAATAAGGATCCATTTCGACCGGAACTGCAGGAGCTACTTGATACTCCACTATAAATTATTTCAAAGTATACAAATGCACAATGTAAATAAGATCTCTCTTGCACTTTACTATTTTTCGATTCCTAGTGAATTTTTTTATCTTAATCTATTTTAGATAGTAAAGACCTTCACAAATCGCGTCTACAATTTTAATGATAAATTGTTTAAATTTAGATGTAAATTTTTGTTAACTTTTTTTATCATTTTAATAAGAATATTTATAATATAAGAATTTGTCGGAGATTACTAGATGTATAGCTGTAAAACTGGAAAGCATATTGAAAATATATATACTTTTTCGAAGAAGTTAGAAATATTTCCTTTCCATTTAGAATATTATTGCCTCTGCGGAAGCCGGAGATAGTCAAAAAAGATTAGTTCTTCTCATCCGCGGTACTCGGCACGATCCAAGAATACACAAAATACCAGATATGTCTAAGATATATTATATATAATTAAAGTAGTATATATAGCATTCGAACAATTTGTAGCGGATGCAATCACGATAACGTAATTTTCAATTTGTGTTCATAATTTTCATTGGACAATCTTTTCATGTCTGTGTGTTGGCGATGGAAGTGGCAATGAAGTATTATCCCGCAGCATCCATGTATATAGTTGCGCAATGTTCTTGGACATGATCAATACAACTGTAAGTCATATTTTTCAATTTCGACCCTACGTAGTAATGAATATAATTCATACGTGGCAGAGCTGTTGTCCTATAAGGTTTCAAGCGATTACCGCATTCAATGTTCCGACGTTCTTCAGTATTGTGATAACATTTGTCAAATCTTTCATGACTGAGAAAATGAAAAACAGAGTTCACGTCTACTCACATACGTTGCAATCTTTTAAAGATATTCCCGCTGACATCTGTTGAGTATGGCGATACTGATGGTACAATGGAGGAATTAGCAGGTAACGATCAATTAAAATGGAACAAATGCCCTTGGTAAACAACAAAAGTTCTTCATAAAGTAATTATTAAGGAAAAAAACAAACTTCTCATATTTAAGACAAGCAGCCGTTTATAGACAACACAATTATTAACAGCTAAGAGTTTGTCGGTTTCTGAAATGAATGCATTTGTCTAAACTTACATAATTATTTAATTCAATATATGTAACGTAAACATTTACTTTTGCAGGACATTGGAAGAAGTTAATTGAAGAGAACCGCGACCGACTTTTACGTAACGAGAATGTCGAAATTGAATGACATTGGAGTAGTAAATTTAGAATCAGCAGAAAATATCCCCTCTTAATAAAGACGGAGATTTTAGAATTTCCTGGGTGTGGAATACTTCATCTAAGCGAGGAGGGGGAGGGGGGAAGGGGGGATAATAACACAAATTTTATTTCTTCTGCAGTTATATGTCGAAATATATTTCTACTTCTATATTTAATTTCTTTTCATATTTTCTTTTTTTTTACAAATATAAATATTTTTCTTTTAATTTTGTCTCAACATTACGCAAGAACTAGCTCATTTAAATAATCATTAAAAAAAAATTTTTTTAAATACCCCAAATTCAGGGTGTGGAATTTCACACCCACGGGATCTCTAGGTGTGGAAAACTCCATAAGGAAATCTCCGTCCTTGTCTCTTAATATACGTACACTCTTGAATACGTTTATTATTGTAATATGAATCGCAATCTGGTTTATGAATTTTACGAGAAAAGATCATCTCTCTTACTACAGGGTGGTCCTATTGGTGATAAACATCAAACAAATGAAATATGAAACTTTTAGAGATGTATGCGTGCGCGCATGCACGACGTGTAGTAGTTTGTTTAGACTTATTAAGTCTAATAAAAATTATGCATAAAAACAGATGCAAAATTTACTTTTGTGCTTCTCTCTATTATTTATTTCTCTTTTAGAGGATAAATAATGACTGTACCGTATAGATTTTCTACAGCGGTTTTCTAAATCCGTTATTTGCTGTGCGATTAACTATTAATTTATCGTAAAAATAACCGATATAGATATCGAAGAGTACGCTATCGATTTCGCTTATTGTTAATCGTGTATCGTACATAACAATTAATGTACGCCTTCGCGATTCACACAAGCAAATTCTGCGTTTGTTATTGTGAATTAGTGAAGTTATGTAACGATAGCTGCGTCAATCAAGAAAAACAAGACGCATTTATGTCTTTATGTTACGTACGTTATTATTACAGTTTCTCCAATCAGTACCGGGATTCTCAAACGCTTAATGACGATTGTCGGTATTGTTGCGCAGTTTTTTTTTATATATATGACAGAAAAGCTACGCAACGATATCAACAATCGTCGTTAGGCGTTTGAGAATCCCGGTACAGGTATGGATTTACGGAGAGATCCATCGGGGGTTTTCCCAAAGGCTCGATCAATGACATAAAAAAAAACATCTGTTTTTTATAGTAAGTTTAATTTTCTTTTACCCGCGCAACGAGTATATACATTGCGTTTTTTGTTTTGCTTTTTACCGAGTTGCAAAGAAAATTAATTGTTTCTCTTTGTTCTGTTATCTTCTTGGAAATGGGTTCTATAAATATTCATTAAATTCACCAAACTTAATCCGTCATTGTACACTAGAGATAGCGCAGTATATATATGATTACTGATGCTGATAATTTATCGCAAGACATTTTTTCCAAAGAGCACACATAGTTTTATCCTAAAGAGTACGGTGCACCGCACTGTCTGCGAATCACGTTTATTATTGATTTGTTGTGTCGCGGCGCTTTTCGTGACTCGCAAACTGATCGAGATTCGAATCTCTTTACAGACAAGACTTCGCGTTCAACATCATCGCGATCGCGATGGCGAGCAGCATCTGCGGCGACAACATCGTGCGTAACGCGCGGCAAGAGCTTACCAGTGAAGATAAAAAATATGTGGAAGAACATTTGAACGAGACCAACGAAACTAGAGAGAACGTCATCGTAAAAATTAGATGCTGGATCGAGGACGAATTGCGCATACGAATCGGTAAAAAAAATGACAGCGTGTTCCACGTGCGTTGAAACATCATTCAATAAAATTTAATTACAGTTTATTTATTATTTTTGGAACAATAAATACACTTCGTAATTACCTTTAATTGGCGTGACGTTAAGTTAAGTTAAGTCTGAAGTTTACCTCGAATTATTCTTAATCGCTCTCACGTAATAAAATAAAAAATAAAAAATAATGTTACATTAAAATATGAATCTGATTTCTTTTGAAAACACGAGCAACATCTCAAAAGCTATGTTCGCGCTATCAGCACTACTATGTCAGTTCCGGTCTACAATAGGTGTAATGAGTATTAAGCTGTATGAAATTGATCAATCTCACAATCGAATATGAGAAGCATAATCTACATAGTAATTTCTTACAGCTTAAGGCTTTACTACACTTATTACTACGCTTATTATAGATCGGGACTCATTCTATCTTTGTTTTACTTATCTAATGAATGGTAAAGATACAATAGCGCTAAAAATGTCCTCCCCAAACGTAGCTAAAGTTTCGATAAGTAAAAATAATAAATCAATCAAAAATCATATGAAAAAAAAATGAAAAAATCGTGATTGTACTATTGTATTTTGCCATTTTCTAAATAGTTTTTGATTGCAGATTTGATTTATTTTTTTCTATTAGTCAAAAAACAAGACTGTATACCTATAAATATTAGAAATTTCTTAAAATCATATGCTACTCTATAATATACACGTTTATAAAAAATCACTTAATTTAATTTATAATAATAGATATAAGACTGTTTTGTAGCTTTTTATTTGGAGATAATTCTTAATTTTTATACAGATAATTTCCTTATTTTGCGATTTTTGAGGGTCGGCAAGTTTAACCTCGAGAAAACTAAGGCCAGGATACGAAACTATTATAAGCAACAATCTGACTTCCCAGAATGGTACATGAATAAGGATCCGTTTCGACCAGAATTGAAGGAACTGCTTGATATGGGGTAAAGATTACTATTTCGGAGTAAATACACAATTTAAATAAAAATTATATTTTCTACTCTAGTATTATTATCGGAAAAATATTGCATGTTAGATTATTCAATAATTTACTGTAAAATTTTATAAGTTTTTGCAATAATAATTACCGCCAATTTTTCTTTTATAAACGTCCGGATACAACATTGAAGTTAATTAGCACTTTATTGACAAAGCTCAATTCTTTTATATTTGTTATAATAAATACAAATTATTAATAATTTTAATAGAGATCAATACACAGTTTCTTCTTATTTTTATTTATAAAGATTATATTATAAATATATTTATATATATATATGTATATATAT
>NW_012028467.1:1793-19760 GCF_000956235.1 Wasmannia auropunctata | reverse complement strand
CGTGTGCTCTTCCGATCTACTTGGCGTAAATTTTTTTTTAATGATTAGTATCTCGATAACTATTGCGAAGATCGCAAAATGGTAGAAGACTTTTTTGTTCAGTTTGGTCCATACTATCTCCTCACAAGCGCTGTACCATTGAGTATGAGACACTCTGTATAATTTATTTAATTCAATATATGTAACATAAATATTTACTTCTGCAGATTATTGGAAGAAAGTGAGCGAAGAGAATCGTGACTGGCTTATGAATGATGAGAATGACAAAATCGAATAACATTTTGAAGCAGTGGATTTAGAATTGGCAACAAATATTTGCTCTTAGGACCTTAGCTTGGATGTACTTATCACAGATTGCTAGCTCCGAGAAATGAAGTAAAGCCAAATAATTTAGGAAAGAGGGTAGTAGCCGTCTTTAGCCAGTAATGGGTTACATTCCAAAACGTTAAAATTTTAACAAATATTATTAAATGTACACTAACACTACTTCATAAAGCACTGTATGTGATTACTAGATAAATATGGCGCCTGGTTTCAACACAACTGATAACAGTGGTAACAAACTATAGCATGTTAGTGATCTATTCCATAGAAATCTGTGGTACTTATTTTATTATAATATACATATGTCAAAGTTTGTTTTGTGAGTTTTGCGACAAAAAATTATCTTCCTTTCTTTTTTACTGCATAATAAGGTGATTCTATAGGTGATATAAATGTATATAATATAGAAGAACATTACAAGAATATGGATAAAATACAAAATTTTTTTAGAAAAGGTAATATTATTATTATATTTATATTATATAATAATATTATATAAATATAATAATAAATAAATAAATATAATAATATTATATAATAATATTATTATATTTATATTAAGTTACATAAATGTGAACAAAAAAATTTGGTTTTCTTTTTACTTTGTATGTTTCTTTATTTTTTACTTTATATGTTCCAATACTTATTTTATGTGTAGAATCAATATGCGATTAAAAGTATAATGTATAAATATAATAATAATATACGCAACTATGGTATATTCGCATCCACATGACAAATTGTATTTCGCATTTATTTTATGATTTTATTTAAAATGTTAAAGATACATATTATAAACAATGTTTTGTGAATGTCAGAAAAATAATCGACTATAATGGACTAATTTCTTACGGTTTCTTAGGCAGAACAGATTGGTCCATAGACGTCGAATTGACGTCTATGGATCAATCTGTTCTGTCTGGGTTAAGACTTATTACGTCTTTGTAGAGTTGGATTCATTTTATCTTTGGTTTACATCTAATGAACGATAAAAGTTCAATAACATCAATAAAACAATAGATATTTATATTGATTAGTTTATGTACTCTATGTTATTCATATACATATATACGTACATATGTATATATATATATATATATATATATATGTATATATGTATTAATTAATTAATTAATTAAATCAAGATTATAAAAGGCCAAATGCGCTTTAAAGCGGATCTTGATACTTGGTAATAATTTTTGCGCGAATCTTATTATTTTTTATTCAGGCACAAGCTGTCTACCGAATATTTGTCGGTTTTGAAACACAGCCGCACACTGAATTCGGATTACGTACATACGTCACTTGTCAATTTAATGTCACAATTAAATTGACAAGCAATTTAATAATTTTCTATGCTAATGAGCATCTTATTCTTAATAATTATTTCTCCTGTAAATAACTTATTGCAAAAAATATTCCTTCAGCCAGGACGTTTCAAAACCGACAAATATTTGACACGCAGTATGTCTGAACTGGAAATTTTAAGATTTACACAAAAATATTATTACTAAGCATCAAGATCCGCTTTAGACCGCATTTGATATTTTCTAATCTAATTGTTTTAAACTTTGAACTTTCACCATATCTCATTAGGTTTTTTCATATAAACATTATCAAATGTGCCGATATTTTTTCGATGTTATTATTAGAATTGTGAAATCTTTTATGATGGTAAAGACATTACATAATACCCAGTAAGAAATGATCGACGTCAAATTGATGGCCATTTCTCATTGAGTATGACTCAGCTTTCAAATATAGATATTATTCTGCTATCATATCAATAATAAATAAAACGCTATAGTTGCTGCAAAACAGTTTTATTTTTCTATACTATTTTACATCAAAACATTAATTTTATTTAAAACATACTTGATTTTATTTTATCGAATACAAGTTGCATTTTCTCTTGATTTTTATAAAATTCAGAAAATAATGAATTATTTATTTACTTCTCTAACTCTTTCTTTACGCAAAAGATCCTTGCCAGCAGGAGCATAAAGCAGAAGTACCGATGTACAAATATTTTCAATAAAAATTCTCAAATTATGTGAATAGAAGAAAAGACAAATTTTATCTGTACGGTTGTAATTTAGAAAATGTTTTGCGTAAAACATTTTATCTCTTTAAACATAAACGTTAGACGTTTGGATTTATTTATTTTATACATATGGGGTTCATGTATTACGTAAACATATTTTTGGCTACTTTTGATCCTCTCCCTCTCCCCCAAGCAAATGTCAGAATTTCTAAACCCCCCCCTCTCTAATTATGTAAGATTTTCCCGATTATTTTCGATGTAAAGTTAATATTGCTCGTTTTTCATGACAACAGTAGACATGAAAAATCTTACGTAAGAATATGTACGACCCTTCCCCATGTAATCATTTGTCAGAATTTGACTGACCCCCCCCCTCCCCCTAGTCATATGCTACGTAATATATGGACAGCCCCTATATTTTGGGAGCAATATAAGTATAATTTCTTTTAATATATAATTTAAGCTTATGTACACTTATTTAAAAGGCTAAGCGTGTTACTTTATAAAGAAGTTAAATTCTCTTCATGATTGCTGCAGCTCGAGAATAAATTGTTCCGTCAAGGCTGTTGAACTATATAGTTTACTGCGGATACATGTCATCATCGCTGTTTGCAGCTGCAGATGGCGCAATCACTTTTAGTGCTGATCTACTGGTTATTCGATGATTCCAAAGCTAGCACGTATAAACTTCGCGCGTGACAGTATATCGTATCTCCGCGACAAGAATTCATCTGCAGTGGTCGAAGCTTCTTATGCATTTTCATTACGATGGTGAACGAATGTAATTATGGTGACAGCGTAATGCACGGTGTGCAAGAATTGACCAGCGAAGACAAGAAGTACGTGGCGGAACATTTGAATGAAACCGATGAAAATAGAGAGGACGCTATCGCGGAAATTAGATGTTGGATCGAGGACGAATTGCGCATACAAATCGGTAAAAATAATAGTGGTCCAACGCACTGAAATATCATTCAATGAAAAATTTAATTACGATTTATTACTTTTGGAGCAATAATCTAGCTTAATTGTAATTAATTGTGTTGTTAACTCCGATGCTTATATCTTGTTGAATTCATTCTTAATCTCAAAATAAAAGGAAAAACGAAAAATAATATAACCAAGTGTCTGACTTCTTCATTAAAAATAAAAGTAGCGGTCAAAAAATCACTCTAAATAAAAATAAATCACGAAGAAACAGAGACTGATCGATAAAAAAATTCATGAAAACGTTTATGATTGTCCTATTGCATTTCGCTAGTTTCTGAACAGTTTTTCGATTGACTTATTATTTTTGGATTCAAATATATTCGAAAAATCAGAATCCGCCAATTCGAGCGGAAATGTTGAAATGAATTCCTTTAAATTTCTATCCATTTCAATTTATTTTCATTTGCCAGAGGAGCAATAATACGCTTAACTGCCTTTATCAGTGTTACATATATGTTAAGGCCGCGTTCCATATTCACGCTTTTGGCGCTTATAGCGCTAACGAAATCATTTATCCTTGTTATTTATTAAATGTTAAGCAGAAACGAATTACGTTCACAGCGCGTGAGCGTTAAAACGGAACGCAGCCTGTCAATCTTATCTAATGCTTATCTTGTTGCGTTCATTCTTGATTGCACAATATAAGAAAAGACGAAGAATAGTGTAATAAAGTGTCTGACTTTATCATTGAAAACAAAAGCAGCAGTTTAAAAATCTCGATAATTAAAAATGAGAAAAAAATAAAAATTCGATAAAAAGATTTATATGAAAAATTTCATGATCGTCTTATTGCATTTTGTCATTTTCTGAATAGATTTTTGATTATTTGATTTATTTATTTTTTCTTTCCGACAATACACTTCTTATTTCTTCTCCTAATCGAAAAAGCAAAAAAATGTGCTTATGCATTTAGATATTAGACATTCCTTAAAATTCATGTTGCTCTATATACACATTTAGAAAAACTTAATTTAATTTGTATATACCCATAGACCTTACAGACTAGCAATAGAAGCAGTCGTTTCCGTTCTTCTCTTTTTAAGTGTCAAGAAATACGTTTCGCGCTCAAATATATTCTGATTGATACATTTTTATTATGCTCGCATTGGTTGTGTCATAGTACGTGATCAACGAGTTATACATATACATATATGTTTTATTAATATATACAATGTATATTTCTGGACACATTGAGAAAGAAAAACTACTAAAAAGTATAATACATTTCTCGCTCCTATACCTTCTCCAAACGTTGCTTTTACTGAAACTATAGCACATTGCCAGTCCATATACTTATATAAGTTCTATCTAATATCTAATAGATAATATCTAATAGATTTAGCATTTTTGGAGAGAACTCTTAATTTGTATACAGATAATTTCCTTATCTTGCAATTCTTGAGAGTCGGCAAGTTTAACCTTGAGAAAACTAAGACCAGAATACGAAACTATTACAAACATCGATTCGCCTTACCGGAATGGTACATGAATAAGGATCCGCTCCAACCGGAACTACAGGAGATGCTTGATTTGGGGTAACAACCACTTTCATAAATGTGTAATTTAAGTAAAATCTCTCTACTACTCTAATATTGGAAAATAACTTAGATTATCTAATTTAAAGTGAAAAGTGAGTATATAATTTAAAAATGATTTACTTTTATTTTATATTTTAGCAAAAATATTTTATTAAAAACATTCGTGTACAATTAAATGCTTTGCTGTACAAATAAGATTGACTTCTGCAAATGATTCTAAAATATTTCCTTTAGATTGGTTTTGCCTCTGCGAAAACCGGATAGTCGAGGAAGATTGGTTTTTATCGTACGCTGTTTTCGACATGATCCAACAATACACAAAATGACTGACTTAATTAAGGTAAAAATTGAAATCAGATGTAACGATCTATTTCTGATGTTGTTGTGATAAAATATATCCTATTATTTTTTATCGGACGATTATTTTATCAGATCTTTATGACGTTGTTAGAGCTAACGTTGAGAAATAACGCTATAGCATCCGTATATGGTTTCGCAATATTCGTTGACATGATCAATCAACAGTACGTCACATAGCTCAATTTTCACCCCATTTAATATGGAATGGAATACACGCGTGTCAGAGCTGCTTTCCTGTAAGAATGCGGTCTCTAAACTATATCAACGCACCGACAATTGTCAATGGTATTATCAAGATTGTGAGAGCTTGCTTGACGGAGAAAATGAAGAAGAGATTTCACGTCTATCCACATATGTTGCGGAGCTGTTTTAAGGATATTCCAGAAGATATCTTGCCAATCGAGTATGGCGGCACTGGTGATACAATTCAGGATTTAACTGGTAATTATAGTAAAAATTATAGTCGAAGAAAAAATAAACTTTTGACAGCAATCGTTTATATAATATAATCAATAAAAACTAAGAAATCACCGAATTCTAAAATATATAATAGGTACATGAGAAGTACATGACTCACATAATTATTTAATTCGATATATATATGTAATATAAACATTTACTTTTGCAGATTATTGGAAGAAATTGGTCGAAAAGAATCGTGACTGGATTATAAATAATGAGAATAATAAAATCGAATAATGCACTACATAATATTTTTTAGAGCAATGGATTCAGATTCGGTAACAAGTATTTGCTCTTAAGATATGGTTGAATGTATTTATTATCACATTACTGTAATTTAATGTCAAATTGTCTTTGTTTTAGGAATTTTGGGAAAAAAATATTTTCACTTTTTGTTGCATAGGGTGATTCTATCGGTGGCATAATACGAGAGAACAGATAAAATATAAAATATTTAGGAAAGATAATAGTGTGCGTTTATAATACTAAGTTACGTGCACGAACAAGAAATGTATCTCTTTCCACTTTTTATTAAGAATCCAGTTCATTTTTTTAATATTATATATTTCTGTATACATTTTTTAATGTATCTGTTTTATATGTCTAATCTATATGCTATTATATGTATAATATGTAAATATAATAATAATTATATATATATAATTATATATAGGTATATATATATATATAACTATCCACATGAAGATAGATTGTATTCAGTATATTTGTTATAATTTTATTAAAAATGTCAAAGATACATATTATAAAAAAGATAGTGATAAAACTTTTTTTAATTGGTACATTTTTTAAAGACAAAAATAACAATTATTATAAATAATTTTGTCACTGATTTTTTAATCCTCCATCTGTTGTAAATCTGTTGTGAATGATATAATTATTGAAACTGTTTTGTTGTAAAATAATTATTTGAAAATTACACACAGATTTTGAAGATTATGCTGTCGACCTCGTCTTTTTTAATTATGCGACATGAGTTAAACTTTGCCTCCATAATTCGCAGATACAAGTTCTATGTTTGTTATCGTCGCAATAGCAAAGTCATTGCATATAATATTATAAGTATAATATGATTTCAGCTATAAATATATGTTGACAAAACACTAATTGCCAAATAGATCTATATTCTTACGTCTTACGTTAAAATCGCGCGTAATTTTCTGTGTTTATTATCGTCGTAATAGCAAAGTCGCTATATCAATATGAATTAACCGTTATTCGTTGCGAAAAAGATTTATCTTTTTATATGTATATATGCATTAAGGCATCGTGTGCAATTCTTCTCATCAAGTGCGAATTTATGGAGGGAGCAATTAGAAGATTTCTCAAATAATAAATAACACTAGAAAACGTTTAAATTATTTATAGCACACTTGAATTTATTTTATTAATTTATTGGATACAGGTCGCACCCTTTACGAGTTTAAAAAAGAAAAAGAATCATTTCTTTTTCCTTACGCAAATGATCTTGCCAGAAGTATAATGCAAAAGCATAAAAGAGTGGATGTATGTACGATAGTTTTTAATGACAATTTTTTGTATTCTCAAATTATGGAAATAAATAAAGAGAAATTTAATACATATATTTGGTTATAATTAAAAAAATGTTTTACGTAATACATTTTATTTCTTTAAATATAAGCGTCTTAACTTATTTATTTTGTGAGCAGTGATGTAACTATTAATTTTAGCTCTTACGCAGTTTATTTAAAAGGCTAAGTGTGCTACCTTATAAAAAATTTAAAAGTTAGTTTTTTCATGAGCAGTAAGTTTTATCAAGAACAACAGACTATCGTGTACATAGTTGTTAGCTGCAGATTGCGCAATTTGATTTTTTTTCTGATTAATCATTCAATGATTCCAAAGAGCATCGAAGATTCCAAGAATAAAATTCGAGAAGAGTGCATATTTTTATTCGTTATCTCTGTAGTATTATATAAGATACTCATTGTGAGAGTATATATCATATTTTCGCGACACAAATCTTTCCACAGTGGATGAAGTTTCTTATTAATTGTCATCACGATGAGGAGCGAACGCTATAGCGACAGCGTAGGGCATCACGTTTTGCAAGAGTTGACCAGCCAGAATAAGAAATATGCGGAGGCATTTGAACGAGACTGATGAAACTAAAGAGAAAACCGTCACGGAAATTAGACGCAGATGCAAGTTCTATGTTTACTGTCGTCGCGATAGCAAAGTCGATATCAGCCCAGATATAGATTAACTGTTATTTGTTGTGATACAGATTTATTTATTTATGCGTTGCATTAAAACATCGCATTCAATTTTTCTCATCAAGAATTTATGGACGGAGTTATTAGAAGATTTTTCAAAAAATATATAACACTAGAAAATGTTTACATTGTTCGCAGCACTTTAATTTATTTAGAAAACATTGTTTGTAACACTTGAATTTATTTTATTAATTTACTGAGTACAGGTAGAATTTTTTCTTTACTTTTACGAGTTCTACGATTTTCGAGAGTGGCCTTTGACGTGGGACAGTCAGAACCTTCATATACCTAGCGCTAGTACATCCATTTTCTGATATTGCCGATAAAATCATAACATCGAAAATGGATGTGGTTCGAGTTAGTATATTTAGCCATAAATAAAATGTGTTCGTGCTACCAGAGCTGGCGGGAATGAGAGATACGTTACTTTAACACATTAAATCCGATTCCAATCGGCCTATTTGCGTTGTATAAACATTTATTTTATTATTTATTAAGTTACTAATTTATTTTTAAATATAATTTGTAAATGTGCTAAAAATATATAATTTAATACAACGCATATAAAAAAACATAAAATACAACATAAAAGACATCAAGTAATACTTATAACATAATATAAAATTATAAAATATTAAATAAATTATAGAAAATTATTATAAAATTATATACTAGATTGCATAAACAATTTTATGGTTTTGTTCGTGTAAAGTATGACATACACACAATGCGCAAAATTCGACCAGCAACTTCCCTTTGATACGCACTATACAGATAATGCTAATGCTGGCAGTAATTGAACAAAAATGCAATAACTTTAACATACCGTATTCCGTAAAAAAAAAATCATACAAAGCTGTATTTTATTTTAAATTTGTACAGAAAAGTTTAAACGTTACGATAATTATTTTGATATTTACGACAAAAATTCCGTTCCGTTCGCGTCAAATTATGCAATTTTTTTAGAGACGTAACATGTCCTTACTTTTCAAAAATTGCAGAGGGATGGGAGGAAAGGTGGATTCAAAATCGATCAAAAACATCTTTAAGTACAAGTTTTACTCTTGAGAAATGAAAAAAAGAACTTTTCGATACGATCATTTTTCGCAGAGTTATGATTGTCTAAATTTATGCGACATTTTGATATAAATTTACCTATGCGATAATTTTGTTGACTGAATATTTCCGAGATTCTATAGTATATGTAACATAAATTGTATACTGTATATGTAACGTGAATTATATGCTAAATAAGTACTATTATTATGTAGACTCGAACCACATCCATTTTTCATGTTATGATTTTATCAGAACAATGTCAGAAAATAAATGTAGCTACTTTAATAATAGCCATGTCAAAAATGGTGTGCTACTGTACGGGGGTTCTGACGGTCCTAAAAAGGCTTTAAAAGGCCAAAGGCCGAGATGACTCTCGCTCTCATGCTTCTCTCTACTGTTATACTGCCTAATATTGTACATTTATGCACCCTGTACACAATGAGTACATTCAGCAGACAAAACAGATTAGTGAGCGTTGATCTGCGGTAATTCTTTCATATAAATGGCTTTGCCTTTAGTTCTTCACTGGATCTGAATGAATAAATCAAAAATAATAAAAAATCAATGAGCCCTCACTGATCTGTTTTGTTTGATAAATGTGAACAGTGTGCATATAAATATATTAGGCAGTATAACAGATTGCGCAGTTTTATAAAATCGTATCTCAAAATATAGCTTTAATTATTTAACGTTTTGAAGTGGACAATTTCTAATTGTTATTAACAAACGAATTTCTATTCCTATACAGGAATGCCTATTTCTGTACAGGGATGATTCAGAAGTCCGTCACGCGGCCTTTTCTCTCCCAGTCGCCGTAACGAGTCGGTTCCGGTCCGCGCGGGCCCCCGACTTCGCCCGTTTCCGGATTCGTGTTGTCCGGGAACGGTTTCAAGGGTTCCTTCTCCTGATAAGGATGCTTGCCCTCCTCCAACTCGTCCAATTTTTCTGTCACGTTGGAAATGTAATTTTTTTACTCTTTTAAATATTTGCACGGTAATCCAGAAGAGAATCGTATGATGGGCTATGGGCTGTTGCGTGCGATATAAACATACCTATGGGAGCGCGTTCGCGCAATTTTTTCCTGAATTCACGTAATCTCGGACTCTCGCTGACCTCGTCCGTGCTTTTAGATGAGAACGGACACGCGAATCCTTTTAAAAAGAACATCAACGGAAGCATTACAAGCGTGTTATAATATTCCATTATATCACATAAACGGAATCGTCGATGTTATTGTTCATCTGCAAACTCATACCTCTGAAGTGCAGCCGCAATAATTGACGCAAGCTTGTTGAAATTGATGTGCAATTAATTCCTGCCATTGCTCTCTCAAATTGATTTCTGTGCTCTCCTCGCAAATAAGATCACATCCAGTTGATGTATATCTGTTTCTTTTCGACCTCACTGTTTCCAATCCTTTGGAATTACACAAAAGATTTGTTATATTGTCATTTTATTTAAAAAATTGTGAGTTTCTAAACAATTTATTAAGATTATTTATAATTTAATTCATGTGTCACATGAAAAGGATATTTGGGCTGATGTAAATGTAGAAGCTGTAGTCTATAAAATTGATTTATTCAAATTCATATCATTTTTTACGTTACAAATGTTTTATGTCTAACAATAAATAATATCGTGGACATTAAACTTTCAACATTTAGATAATATATCAACTGAGATTATTTTGTTAAACATTATATTTCATTATATAGAAATGAACGATATAAATATCATCACTTATTTTCTACGGGCATAGAAAATAACGTTCTTTTCAAGAAGATTAATTTACAAATTAAGTTCGCCCTTGCAAACTTTTGAGGGGAGTATTTACATAAATATTTCGCACGGTGAAAGTCAGGTTAAGTTCAAGGGTCTAACGATACGATACAATATAATCGACCATTACGTAATTAATAAATTATACTAATCGATAAGACTAATAATTAAGTTACTAATTAATCGCTAATGATTCCAGTCGTATTTCTAAATCTTACATTTGTTTTTTTTTTTTTTTTTCATATCAATCCTTGCTCCCTTCTTCCACGAGTCCCATGTTCTCACAAATGCGTGTTCCAAGACTCATTGAATAAAACACGACTCCAGTTAGTCCAGTTTCTTTCTGTAATTGAGTTCCGAAACTCACATCGAAAATATCCGCCTGCCAAATGACGTCATGACAGGTCCGAAAAGACGAACGGCGCCGTGACGTCATCAACCCAGATCAGCTGTTTGGCTCCGGTTTGACGTGTTGATCGATGTCCGCCTGATCCGATTTCGACGCTACGCGCATTGTTTCCCATGGCCGAATGGAAAGCACGGAGTGCAATACAGGGTGGAGCTGACGACAAATTGGCCGCACACCACGCGCGTCCCGGCGCGTTTCTGTATCGGGGAGCTGTTATGTGAAATCCGGAATAGCGGAGTGGAGCGCGTTTAATACACGGGGTCCTTAAGACACGTCGACGTTGACGAGTAAGATGACGTGTTTGAGTAAAATTCTGCGAATAGATAATTTATAAATATCACGCCTTCGGATTCGTCTTAATTCTGACTCTCTCGCTCGTCGGCCCGTCGTCGATACCGATCATCAGTAATCGTCGCATTCAAATCGTGCGTTGATTCGCGAACGGACGTATCGATTTGAAGGGGGAGAAAATGGGGCAAACGCTCAGCGAGCCGATAACGAAGAAGCAGTCGGCCTGCTGCCGGGACAGCAATTACCGGGTAGGCAGCTCCTGCATGCAGGGCTGGCGCATCAAGATGGAAGATTCGCACGTGCACATACTCTCCCTGCCCAGTGACCCGGGCACGGCGTTCTTCGCCGTCTACGACGGACACGGGGGTAAATATACCGGGTGTGGAATAAATAAATTTATTAAGCGACAGCGGCAAGTAAATTTTCAAATGCACTGCGCGTATCGATAAGAAATACAGTATATCTAACATTTGCGCACGCTTGCAGGTGCAGCCATGGCGCAGCACGCTGGGAAGCACCTTCACGAGTACATAACCAGAAGGAGCGAGTACAAGGAGGGTGATATCGTGAATGCGATGCAACAAGGCTTCCTGGAGTTGGACAAGGCGATGCAGAATAACGCCGCGCTCAGGGACGAGCACGCCGGGACGACCGTCATCTCGCTCCTCGTCAAGGATAACATTTTGTACAGCGTAAGTCGATTCGTCTCGTCTCGTTTCGGACGACGTTGGCCACGGCACCACCTTGACCAGTCCGAATCCCTGACCAGTAACAAAAGCAGCTTTGCAGGCTAATGCAGGTGACAGCAGAGCGGTGGCGTGCGTCAGCGGCCGGGCGGTGCCGCTCAGCCGAGACCACAAGCCCACGTTGAAGGAGGAGCGTAAGCGCATCGAGGCGGCGGGCGGTTTCGTCGAGTACAAGAGGGTGAACGGCAATCTGGCGCTGTCCCGCGCTCTCGGGGACTTCATATTCAAGCGGAACGACCACAAGCCACCGCAGGAGCAGATCGTGACCGGTACGTGTGACGAGTTATACCGAACTCGAGATGGATGGCTCTCGATCGGAATCCCTTCGCGATTGAAAGATTCTAAAAAGAAAAAATCCCCGTAGCGTTTCCCGAGGTACAACAGTTTACCGTCGACGAGAACTGGGAGTTCGTCGTCTTGGCGTGCGACGGCATCTGGGACGTGATGACCAGCGAGGAGGTGGTTCAATTCGTGAGAGCGCGCTTGGGGCACCCGAGATTCTCCGGCGACGGAGAAACGTCGAGCCAGACGATACACCCCGAGGAGATCTGCGAGGAGCTTCTGAACTGTTGCCTGGCGCCGGACGCCCTCATGGGCACCGGCTGCGACAACATGACGGTGATACTCGTGTGTTTCCTCCACGGCCAGCCGTGTTCGCGATTGATTTCGCGCTGCCAAAACCCACCGCCGAGTATAGACTAATAAATATTCTAAACTGTAGCGATATTTCAATCATGTGTTTTATCTAAATTATTACGGGCATTTTACTTTCAGTCTCTCGCTGATTTGATATATACGACTTTTGATATAGAGAATATTTGTTGTGCAATATTTATCACGCAATATGTACTGGCTCTGTTACAAGGAGATGAAGCAGAAGTATTTATAAAATACATTGTATTTATATTTTCACTCTCGACTCTGCGTAACTTTTACATTGCACTCCGTTCACCGGTTCATCGTTCACAACAGTACGAATATATATATACGTAGGTATATATATCCGTGCGCAACACATCCGAAGAATAAGTTACGCGGAAGCTCAATTAGAAGCTTTTATTTACAATTTCTGAACAATGGACGAGAGCGGGTCCGAATAAGTATTTGTAACAGTTCTCGTGAGATGCGATAGATTTTAATTAGAGTCCGTAACGATCCTGTATAGAAGATACCGCCGCGTTCGCGAGCGAACTGAGCCTACCAGCAACCTTGTTTACACCCTGACGCACGCTCTCTCGCACGTCGTCGAGGTCTACGACACCGGCCCGTCCGGCAGTCAGGCGCATGGATAGCGAGGATGTGGGCGAGGTTGGTGAGTTTTCGGTGCCGAAGTAATCGGCCGACGAGATGCTGGACGAGCCCTCGAAACGGCGTAAATTATTCTTACGTTCCCACTAGAAAACACAGATGTCGAAGGATAATTTTAAGACAAGAAGTGCTTCTGCGTGCCAATAAAATGTAATCTTAGTCAGAGACTTTTTTCTTCCTAGCTAAGTTACACTTGTAATTTGCGCTTACCGCATTGTCGGAAGAGCTGTCTTGAAAGTATTGCTCCGAACTGATAGCCTTTGCGCTACCGAACTTCTTCTGAGCCTCTCCTTCGACGGTGGACGAGGACGCTCTCGCGTCGCTCTTGGTAAATACGCTTCGAGTGGAGGGACCCAATCGTTTCGGCGGTTCCGGTTCTGCCACGACCACAATTTCCTCGCTGCGCGAGGACGGCTTGCTGTTAGCGTAAACCGAATAAAATTCGTCTAAGGTAAAGAAAGAGTCCGTTTCTCCCGAGATCACCTCCGCTGACGTTATGACCCCTTTCGATTCCTGCGTTATTGTCTTCATGTCGCCAAGTGCAGAATGAGTCGCACCACTAAAAAAAAAGGGGAGGAAAAAAGATAAATTCCAAATAAACTCTGTCAAACAAATCTTGCAAATGAGTGAAAGTGAGAGGGGGGAGGGAGGGAGAAAAAGAGAATTTATTACCTTCGTGCATTAAATCCCATTCCAAGACGTTCCGCCTGCGTGGCCTTCATCGGATCCAGATGCTTCGTTCTTTCCTCCATTTTCTTCGCTTGCTGACTCAAATTTTGTTCGTATCGCTGGGCTAGACGAGTGGCGAGCTCCTCCTGCTCCTCCTTCGATATTTCTTTATTCTTTTCTTGTGCCAACTTGTGCGCCTCTGCGACACTTTTCTCCAGTTCGTCGAAATTGGTTTTAACTCTTTGAGCACCCAAGCTTCCGGTTTTTTTTCCTAGCTGCAATTAAGGGGACAATAATTGCAACACGTTGCAATTTTCGTTGGAGTCGTTTTATTATATGTGATTCATCAAAACTTACTCCACCAGGACGTTTAGATTGAGCTGTTCTGCCGCCTATGGTAGGTTTCCTTTCAGACTGCAGATTGTTTGAGGTAGAATCGAAAAGCTTTACTGAAGGTCCCATGGAATTGGAAGCGACCTCCGGTGCACTCTTCTCTGTGCTGTCATTGCTTGGCACTGTATTAGATGTGAGGAATGCCTTCTCTTCCGTCGGAATTATCATTTCATTCTGAAGCGAATCTAAATTCTCGTGCTGCTTGAAAAAATCCGGCTCGTTCATTTCTTCCGTTTCTGTGCTTTCCTCTAAATGCAGCTGCAAAAGAACGATCAGACTTAAAAATGTTCTTAAAATATTTGGCCAAACTTTACCTTTATTAGTGCACATTTGCATGATACTGTCACATGCTTATCATTATTCACATTATTGACTATTCAGGCTTTTGCTTATATTGATTAAAGCATCCAACGCTAACATTTAATGATTTATGATAAAATCTTTTCGCTAATTTACAACTTTCAATGTCGACAATTTCGAGAAAAAAAATTGCATTTGTGAATCTGTGTTCACAACGTTGTTTTTTTTTCTGAATTATTAATAGAATACACTGGTAAAGTTTGTTCAGATATTTTAGAAACATCTTGTACAGATTATTAAATACAACAGCCAAAAGGAACAAACAAATATTATGGTACATATTGGAATAAATCTTATTAAAACACAACTTGAAAATACACAGGTATGTCGGACAGTGTCTTGATGACGATTTGTTATGTAGTAATCATAAAGATGGATAGCATTTTTTTGTAAACAAACATATATTTGTACAATTGTGGATGATCACGCACGGAGAACTGGTGCGCTGATATCGATTGCGTGACAAGGACACATGTAAGTTTTACAAGTAGTAGAAAGCTTTGGCACAAGACGTCATAAGCGGATGTTAGTAAAATTGCGAAAAAAAAAATGAAAAAGAGGGAACCGATTTCTCTCGAAATATTTACTCAGCTCACCATTGTTTTATTTTTTGACGTAGGAAGGGAAACCTATAATTATTATATAGTTCATAGTTAGGACGGATCTTTGACGATCTAATATCTACGAGTATCCTAATATTCGAATAATCCTACGTGAATTTACCTTTGTGCCGTAACGACGCATCGCTTGCGCAGCGGCCTGGCCCAATTTCTCCCTGTACAGCATAGCCGCGCGCGAGTTGTACTTCTGCTGGGCATCGGTCGAGGTGCAGTTGTGTTGCACGAAGAATTTTCTCTGCGGGCAATAATAACGCGAGACATGTGTGAGATGATTTGGTTATCGAACATTTTCTCAGCGAGGAAACGATATTATTGATGTTACAAGACATCGAAACTAACAGCATTGGCATTACCGCCCAGCTGCATGTTCCTTAGCTGCAGCCATGTCCAGTTTGTGTCAAGTTGGGTGGACCTGACGAAGGTGAGATGCACTCCCAGACTGCGGTGCACCGCCGAGCAGTCGATGCACAAGAAGACGCCGTACGTTACGCTGGCCCACGCCGGATTCTTTGCGTTGCAATCGAAACATGACTAAAAGAGAAAGAGAAAAGAATTACACTTTCTAATTATAGTTCATATATATACATATATACAGTATAAGATGCAACGTAAATATATTAAAGAATAGATATAACAAAAAAAACTCAAATTAGGTATTATCTAAGCAATAATACACATCATCATCATCATCATCATCCATTGGCGCTACAGCTCATATCGAGCCAGGGACTACCACTCTCTTCATATACCTGTGGTGCGCATGTTGATTGTACACTTGCTCACTAAAAGGTTGCGACACTTTCTTTTTTATAGGTTTCAAAATGCACTAATATTTTGCAAATGCGGACCACGATTGGTGTTATACTGCTTCTAGACTAAAGACAGTACATCGTGGTTTGCGTTTGCAAAATATTAATTATCTATAAAGTATATATTACGTATATTAAATATAAATTAGAAACCTATAAAAAAAAAGTGTCGCAACCTTTTAGTGAGCAAGTGTACACAGGTATATGGAACCTACAATTTAAAGCCGAATCCGAACGGCAGTTTGAGAGAGATATTCAAGGCAAAGGATACTCTCGGTGGTTTGCCAGACCTCTGAAGAGGAGACGCAAGGATATGAAAATTAAGCAATAATACACATAATGATGTTAAATCATAAACATATTTACTACAAGTGAAACGAGAAACTCAAAGTATTTATTACAAAGGGCAGAACTTTGTTAAAATAATAATCAATAGCACGGCGTGTCCTAATCAATACTAACAATAAGTAATAATCGGTAGTCTTTTTCACGCAACAAAAAATTTGAAATTGCAAGAAAAGATAAAAATAAGTCGGTATGTAATGTGGAATCCATTTACATAAGTAATACAAGTCCTCTTTTGTGTCTGCTATGTCCTGCTGTGCCTTTCGAAGAAAGGATCACTTTTTTTTCAAAAAGGTTGCAGACCAAATGGATTATCGGATCAATAATAGATTAGTAAATAAAGGTTTGCAGGACTTATGTTGGGCATTATTGATCAGGGAAATCGTGAAAATGAGTCGTTCGAGATGAATATTGGGCTTCAAAAATATTAGAAATCGCAAAATTCAAAAAATTGAAGCACGTAAACGCACGACTGGAAACTAGACTTCACAAGGAAGCTGACAGCTTGACAGCACGACGCTCGTGAGATCTCGTCGTCTGGCGCGGACGCGTCGACCATTTCCCGATTTGCGTTCGCCGTCGATCCTCGCGTCGATCGCGCTCAACGTTCGCGCTCGACAAACCTTGTTCGTCGGGAAGGCCCGCAGCCTCTTGAAGATCTCCTCGATGTCGGCCTTGCTGGGCGCAGAATCTGCCATTTTTGACGTGTCGTCAGCGCGCGTCACGACGTAATTCTGGGACGCGTGGCGAAAGCTGGTACGCGCTCCGGGCGCCTCGCTCTCGGGGGTCACTCACAGTGACGATGCATTCGCGTGCGGGAAAACGTAACGAACGCAGCAAGAAGCGTACGAGGGGGAAGTGCGCGCTGGTGCGCGCTATGTCGCGGATAACGGAGGACGCGAACCCACACCACAAGGCTCGTCCGTAATCCACGAGGACACGCGACTGTGTGTCCGTACTCCGTGACGTCAGGTCGGAAAACGCGTGTTCCACCTTATCGATCGCGGGCGCTCGCAGGCCGGCCTCATCGACCCACGCGGGTTCGCATCCTCGCTTAAGAGGATGCTAAACCCTAGATCAAACTCTAAAAATCCGCTGTTTTACCGACAATTTGTGAGTATGTATGCGTGCGATATTGATGTAGTAGTGTGTAGTGATGTGTCATGTTTATACCACATCAATATATCTCACGCATACATATACACA
>NW_012028467.1:0-369 GCF_000956235.1 Wasmannia auropunctata | reverse complement strand
TCAAAATGCACCAGAGTCAGATACATTAGCATGTGTGTTTTAATCGTGAAAAAGGAAATTTTATTTTATGCGATTAATACGAAGTAGTTAGTAACCAACAAAAATGATATTTTTGTCGATAAAACAGACGGCTTTAGCATCCTCTTAAGGGAGGAACTGGGTTGTGCCGTAAATTTCAAGATTACGTCTACACGGACTATTTACGTGAAATCTACGTGATGTTTACATGGTCTTTTTGTTGCGTAGACAATTTAGACTTGTAAACCATGTAGACTATTGTAAATTGTATCACTAATATATAGAATATAAAAAAATTAAATTATAAGGCAGTCTCTACCCACAATAGAAATGTTCAAAATTTATCATAGG
>NW_012028466.1:8404-9293 GCF_000956235.1 Wasmannia auropunctata | reverse complement strand
TTTTGGTTTGGTGCATCGGCGTCCGTCCTCAAGTGCGAGGATTCTCACAGACTCTGCCGTGAGCGATCGGGAGTGTCGCGAATCGCGTGTCGAGCCACCCGGAGATCGTCGTCGCGAGTTCGCCGCAAAGCCCTCGCGCCCGAGCGCGCGAGCGTTAACGTAAGTATGAGTGAGTACGCGGAATCACGAGGTCGCGCTGTAGTGTGGCCTTGCGCGTGATTTCCGTGCGTATCGGTGTGTTAATTTTCTGTCAACGTCGTGTCGTATCAGTATCGGACGCGTCAATTTACGATTGACTTTCGCGTAAATAATTGTGGTCGTTAGACCTCGGTACTCGCGTCGTACCGAGCCCCGTCCGTTATTGTATTATCGCGCCGGCTAATTTCTACTGCGTTTCTTTTCGTTTCCGGCTGAATTTCCAGTCTATTGCTTGTCTCTTTCTTTTGTACGCGGGAATTCGTCGTGCCGCCGGATTATTCGCGCTTATTAGCGTTGTACCCGTCGCGTCACGTCCGCATTTGTCTAATTACACTGTGTTACTTTTCTTTTCATTTTCTTTTTATCGTTTATTATCGCCGTTCCGACCGGCCAATAAATCTGCTATTATTTTGTTATCATTAATCCGTTGGAGTACGAATTCTTTCGCCCGCCCCGCGCCATCCCATCGCCCTTTTTCCTCGCCCTGCCCCTCTGCCGTTAGGCGGAGCCGGCCGGCCCTCGTGCGATCGACATCGGGAGCGGCGTTTACGGGTCAAGTATCGTTGCGTGTACGAATTTCGGTAATCGTGAAGTTTCGCGAGTGACGTGACCGAGAACACGTCTGGCGCCCAGCTTTTCGCGTTGCCGCTCCTCGTCGGTCGCCGGAGGGACACAATTCCGGAGGACTGTA
>NW_012028466.1:0-1190 GCF_000956235.1 Wasmannia auropunctata | reverse complement strand
TTTAGTAAAAAAATTTTAGATTTGACGCATCTCCGTTTGCATCCGTGCAGCTTTGTAAAGAATCAGTAAGTCATTTAATGAATTATGGATTTCAAAAGTAGAGGCTTTAAGCTGTAAAATGCTTTTTCGATCATTATGTTACGATAATTTTTGACAAAGTTACTCTATCTTGAATTTTTAGAAATTATCGATATATTAACGCATTGTCCGGTCAATTAGTTTGGTGACTGTATATGTATATAATAAATTAAAAGAATAATGAAATTAAAGAATGAAATTAAGAATTAAAAGAATAATTAATAAATTTAAATTTATTTGATTTTCAAAAAATAAAAAAATATATATCTTTAGATAAAAAATTATTTAAAGACATAATAATCTATAAAATGTTATATATTGCAAATTAACCTTCAAATGGTACATGAGTGCGAATTCGCACCGCGAAAATTTTCGAATTGCTGGCATTTGCACAGAGACATCAGTCGCGGATTATCCCCACTACGTTAAATATGTCTGGAACCTCAGGTGTCAGGTTCGAACATGCACAGCCTCAGTCTCGTGCAGATTGACGAGATATGGTCTTCGCAAGTTCGTCGTGGTGCATATTCGCACTTGTATGTAAAATAGTGTTTGTCAGATCGATGTCTACTTTTAGCGTTTTACACATTTATAAACATCGTAATATGTCCCTTTTTACATTACGTTATAAACATTGTAATATGTTACTTTTTTACATTATAATAACAATAATAACAACAAATAAAACATTTGTATGTATATAATCTTATTCCATCTGTTTTCTCTGTTTTAACTTTCATGATAATATGAACAGTACTTTTTAACATAATTTTAATTATGTAAACGGTTTTTATTAATAATTTATTTATAAATTGACAAGATTTGTCCTTAAAATATCCAATTTTCATTAAAATTATTTTTAGAAAAATTTATTTAAAAAATTCAAATTACTATTAAACAAACAGAAAATATCCCAACTTCTGGCTATGTGGAAAAATATTTTACTTTACATTTCTGCAACAATAATTTTTTATTAAAGTATATCATTTTAACAAAGAATCACGCAAGTTTTACTTTATTTCATGAAATAACAAAAAAATGGTAGCTTTTCTTCGAAAAAGTGACGTTTTTCAAAACGGTAAAGATCGGAAGAGCACACGTCTGAACTCCAG
>NW_012028465.1:13756-14403 GCF_000956235.1 Wasmannia auropunctata | reverse complement strand
ACTTGTCACAAATATCAGCAAGTATAGCACAGAGGGATGATCAAGCCATGGTACGAAAAAGACGAAAGGTGGAAATCACACCTGTGCAGAGTATGGACGAGTTCATTGCATTGGAACAAAAGCTGCAAGATGATCAAACTTTTCGAGAAGAGCTTGTACATTTATATTAAACATAAAATTATTATGTTTTATCGATATGTTTGTTCCAATATAATGACGTGATAGTTTTATTTTTCAGAAACATGACATGTATAATATTATCGATATTGATGCACGAATCGTCAAAACTATTTTAAAAAAATATGCAAGCCGGGCGGTGGTAATAGGGTTCACTGCAGTAAAGCAAATTGCTGGTAAAAAAGTATTTACGAATACGAAATTCTGTGAATGTATAAGAGGTAATATTATATTATACTGTTATATTATACTATTATATTATACTATTTTTTTATATTTACTTATTTCATTAAATAAATTGTTTTATTAATTACAGAAGCAATTAATGAAGAATTTTCTCTAGCCAATAAGGTTGACTTAAAAGAGAAAGATTTTATCGAGGCACTCAAAACAGTAATTAATAATGCAAAAGACTGGGAGGGTCAACGACTTTTTCGGAAAAAAAAACTAGATCGGAAGAGCACACGTCT
>NW_012028465.1:1460-1822 GCF_000956235.1 Wasmannia auropunctata | reverse complement strand
ATACGAAGTTATACGATAATTTAAAAAAGGAAATAGTTCGTTAACCGAAAGACAATTTAAAGAAGCGATTCAGGCGGTCTTAAATAATGTGAAAGATTGGAACGGAAAACGAACGGAACGTCGAGAGCGCGCAAAAGTTACAAATAATATTATAGAAAAAGTAATGCAAAAGAAGATAGTAGTACAGAAGAAGAAATATTACAGAATAAATATACTTAAAAAATGTTAAAAATGTTAAAAAGTGTTAAAAATGTTAATGTTAAAATATGTAAAAAAATGTCTATTAAAAAATCTATAAAAGTCTTTAAAAGTCTTTAAAAGTCTATTCATTACATACAATTAATAAAGACTTAGTTATAATA
>NW_012028465.1:0-1440 GCF_000956235.1 Wasmannia auropunctata | reverse complement strand
CAGCCCGCTCAGAGATGTGTATAAGAGACAGCTCGTGGAATTTCAAGACACAAAAAATAATATTAAAAGCGTTGATATAGTCCCCAAGGAATGGATTATATGGGATAAAAAGAAAAAAAGAGTTATTTTGTTATTTTATGCCACCGCCTTACAATCGTGAAAAATTGAAAGAATTGCAGAATTTAGTTAAAACTTGCCAGCGACCAGATTATTCATGGTCAAAATATATTGTACAAACATGTGGAAAAGCAAGTAAATTATGTCATCAAATAGATATTTTATCAGTTTGAAACAGGGTTAGAAAAATCATGATTTTTTTTTAATAAAAAAATTGGATTTTTTTATTTAAATTAGATTTATTGCTCGAGTTAATCATTTTGAATAGTAAATATACTTTAGTACCGCCGTTAATAATATTTATAAATAATATTCTTAATATATGCTATTAACAATTTAGAAACCTATACTGATGCAGAAGAAAAATTAAAAAGATTAAATGTTCAGAAATATGCATTTACAACGGAGCTAGATGCTGAGCCTAATCAAGAAATGATTTAGAAGAATTTAAAATGAGAAAACGTCAAAATAAAAAAGGATTATCCTCTCAAGAAATTTTGGACTCTGCAAAAATTGATTTAAAAAAAACATACGTAACGAATCCTTTTGTACGTAATGATTACAGATTTATATACATATATAAAGTAGAACTAAATTTACTTCTTTGCAAGTTTTAATATACTGTGCAGAAATACTTTAAATCATAACATATTGTATTTATTTTTTAGAAAAAAAATATAAAAAACTCTTAGGACCTTCTTCTTCATCAGATGACTCAGAGACGAGTAGTAACTTATCTAAAAAATCAAATAAACGTTTAATGGAACCGTCGCCGACTTCGAAAAGATTCAAATGTATAGAAAATTGCGAGCATGAAGGTAAATATAACTAAGATGACAGATATGTTTGATAGATTACACGGCTCTACAAAAAAAATTTTGTTCCTTGTCCTAAAGTTTATTTTACGATTTTCCGGTTAATTGTACACAAAAACGATAAAAAAATACCTTTTTACCTTGTAAAGTTTGCTTTTGTGACAGTTATAGTAATAATACTCATTTTTGAGTTTTTAATTAGGAATTTTAATTAATTCTAATACATTCAAAGATACCGCGATATAAAAGTGGGGTTTTTACATTCACACAGTGCCTCCAGATGGCACTCGAGTGATAAATAACAATCAGGTGTTTTGTACAAGTCTAGAAAAAGTTAAAATGTCATCGAGAAAGTGTAAATATGATGCTGATGCATTTTGATATATATGCGTGGTCAATTTATGAAAGTGCGAGATGTAAAATTTGTATTGGAGACATGTAACGTTCTCTGTAAAACTACGAACAGCTAGTTAAGGTGTTGTAAGTCTCGCTGTGCCTTACTTACAAA
>NW_012028464.1:6991-10055 GCF_000956235.1 Wasmannia auropunctata | reverse complement strand
TATTTGAAATTGGAAAGTGTTAAAGTCGCGTTAAATTTCAATTTTACTTTCAAATTAATTCTACCATATATTTTTTCCATTATATTTAATATTCATACTTTGAAACATAATTAACAATACAAATACTTAATCCAAAAAGAAAGAAAAGTAGTAACTAAGAAAAAATCGGTTGTGTATTCATTGCCTGAAATGCAATTAATGTGCTAATGTTCCTATCGAATTACCGCACTTTCCGTACGCGCGCGTTCGTCATTATCGACTCAACGTCGGTAAATCCACTACTCTACTATGACCCACCGATTCATTGTTGACACGCGCTGCACGCTTTCTACTAGGGTTGGTGATTTCCTTCAAAGGCTTTGACATTCGAACTTCAAACCTTTGAAGCTTCGAAGTTCGAAGGTCGAAGCCTTCGAAGCTTCGAAGGTTTCGAAAGATCGGCATTGAAATCTTTGAAATTCGAAGTTTCGAAACTTGGAAACTTCGATACTTTAAACTTTAAACCTTCGAAATTATACAATTATTAATTTAACACCTCTACCCATCCACCGATACACATTCACATCCATCCACACACACACACCCATTCACAGCCACTCACCCACCCACACACACATCCAATCACCTACCCAGTCACTTATTCGCACCCATTCACCCATCCACACACACGCACATTACGCATGCATGCACGCACGCACGCACGCACACACACTTACCCACTCACCTCTTTAGCATATATATATATATATATATATATAAATTCTTTTATTTAAAATATTTCTAAATTTTACTTGTAAATTTATCATTTGCACAAACGTATTTTTTGAAACTTCGAAGCTTCGAATCTTCGAAGGTACCTTAAACTTCGAAAAGTCGAAGTTAACTTTGAAGCTTCGAATATTCGAAGTAGGTGAAAAGTAAACCCCTATTTTCTCCCATCCTATCCTTTACCCTATCCCACGGGCTTCCGTTTCCCTCATCTTTTCATCTCTCTCTTTCTCTCACACTCTCCCTCTCACTTTCTCTCTCACTCTCACTTCCACTCTCATTCTCTTCTTTCTCTCTCCCTCCTTCCCTTCCTCCATCATCTTCCCCTTTTCCTTCCTCTATCCTCCCTCCTCCCCCTCCTCCTTCTCCTCCTCCTTTATCCCTCTCTCCCTCATTACTTCCTTCAGCCATTCCTCTCCCTCCCCCTTCTCTCCTAAAATTTTTTCCACTACTTCCTGCCATGTCTTTTCTTCCTTTTTCATTTTTTAAATACAGCGTTCCCATATATGCTCGCACGTTTCCTCCTCCATTCCACATCTCCTACATTTTCTTTTTTCCTCTCCCTCCCAATATAATCCCTCTTTCATTTCATTTCCTAACCTACATCTGATAAATCTTTTCCATCTTTCTTCCTTCCATCCCGTCTTTAAATACTCTGGTATCCCTTCTTTTTTAATCACTTTGTACCATCTATTGTACCTCGACTCTCTTATTTTTTGCCATCTCTCTCTTCTCTGCTTTTGCCTCTCCCACCTCTCAATTACCTCATATTCTGCCCTTCCGTTTTCTTCATTTAATTCCCTCTCTCTTAAAAATTTTCTTTTTTCTTATTCCCATCTTCCTATTACCTTCCCTTTTTCTCATCTTTTCCTCATTTCTTCCCAGCACATCCTAGCCATCTCTCCTCTTCTTCCTTCTTCCAACCTTCTTTCATATTCCCATGTCTTTCTACCTGCTCTTTTTTTCATTATCCCTCTCTCTACTTCTTCCTTTACCATATATCCTGGAGTTCTCCAATCAACCCCTATCGTCCACTTTATGTACCTTTCGTGTATTTTCTCTATTTCTTCTCTTTCTTTCCATCCCCATATCTCTGCCCCATATCCCATTACTGTCCATACTAAGGTGTCGTACAGCCATAATCTCCGTTCCCAGTTTTTTCCTCAAATCCTCTTTCCGATTTCCCACACCTTTCTCATTACCATTGCCGCCTTCTTCTTTCTTTCCCTTATGTGTGCCTGTTGATCCTCATTTTCCTTTAACGTATATCCCAGATACTTGAACTCTCTCACTTCTTCTATCCTTTTTCCCTTCCATCTCCAATCTATCTTCCTTTTCCTTCCTCCTTTTCTAAATCTCATCACTTTCGTTTTTTCCACGTTTAATTCCAAACCTTTCCCTTCTATATATCTTTCCATCCTACTTATCAACGCTTTCATTCCGTATTCCTCCTCCGCCATCACCGCTATATCGTCTGCATATGCTAACATATATATTCTCTCTTCCCTCAACTTCACTCCTCCCCATTTTGTCTTTCCCATGTCCTCCTCCAGATCCGATAATAATAAATTAAATAATATCGGGCTAAGTGGACACCCCTGCCTAACCCCTCTCGCCATCCAGAACTCTTCTCCCCATTTCCCTCCTATTTTCACCCTGCATTTTGTCTCCCTCAGCACCTACTTCACTCTCTTTACTAACCCCTCTCTCAGTCCCCTTTCCCTCATCGTCTTAATCAAAATTCCTCTATCCACTGAATTGAATGCTGCCTTTAGATCTACGAACATCACATACATTTCCCCCTTTTCCCTTCCTAACTGCCTATTTATTAGGTAGTTCAGTGCATACACTTGATCTATCGTTCTCATTCCTTTCCTAAACCCCGCTTGGTTTTTCGATAGAATTTTTTTCTCTTCTACCTCTTCTCTCAATCTTTCCGCTAACAACATCACATATATCTTGTAAAGTGACGACATGAGTGTCACTCCTCTATAATTTGCCACTTCCTCCCCTCCTACTTTTTTAAATATCGGCACTATTCCTCCCTCTTTCCACCGTTCCGGCCATCCTTCCCCCTTCCAAACCCTTTTACATACCTCCCATATCCACTTTTCCACCTCCTCCCCTCCATATTTCCACGCCTCACTTGGCACCTCATCTTTTTCCATTGCCTTATCGTCGTTCAATTTCCCCACCGCCCTTTTTATTTCCTCCCATTTTATATCCTCCTCCTGTTCCTCCTCTCCCTCCTTTCTTTCCTTTCCCTTCACTACCTTCTGTTCCACTCCCCCCATTA
>NW_012028464.1:0-1343 GCF_000956235.1 Wasmannia auropunctata | reverse complement strand
ACTCTTCTCTCTCTTACCTCCACTCTTTCCACACCTATCTTCTTTCTACCTTCCTCTGCCATATTCCTATCTGCCTTCTTTACTCTCTGTGCTCTCCCCTCTTGTTCACCTCTATACTCCTTCTATCCTCTGTTCCTTCTCGCTTACCACCTTCTCTCCCTCTACTCTATGCCTGTCCGTCTCCCGTTCCAACTTCCTCTACCTACTCCACCAGGTGTCGCCACCCTTTTCCCTTACTTTCCTTCATAACCTCCTCCGAATTCGTCTCTTTCCTCCTTATTTTTTTCCCTTCCTATGACCTCCCTGCCCTTTCCTTCATTCCTCCACTTCTCTACCCACCCACACTTTCCAATCCACCCCTCCTTTCTCTCTCTTTCACTCTTCACACTCCTCTTTCTTACTTTCTCACACACTACTTTGCACTCGTCCACGCTCTTACACTACTGGAAACAAAAGCCTGAAATCTGTTATCTTTAATTATGTTTATTTTGAGATAGAAAATAATCCGCGCCGCCGCGCCGCTGTTCGAGCCATCGTCGACACTGTAGCTGCTGCAGCCGCTTCAGCCGTCGATGTCATCGCTTCAGCCATCGACATTGCCGCTCCAACTGCCGACGCCGCCGATCCAGCCACCGTTCCTCAGCCGCTGCTCTAAACGATATTAAAAGAAAATCAAGTAAGTACAAAAACATAAATAAAGAACGTATTACGCATAGTTTTATATTTTCGTGTGTGTGCGTGTGTACGTGCGTGCGTGCATGTGTGAGCGTGTGTGCGTGTGCATGGTACGTGCGCGCGCGCGTTTGATATAACTAATCCAGTCTTTTTAATAATTTACAGATTACCGAGGAAGAAGGGCTGGAGCCAGAATTCAACAAGAGCGGTTTATGCAGTTCTTGTACCAATTATCTTACGCCCATTATTATTGGGGGCAAAATAAAAACTACAGAGGCAAAAGGAAATAAAATTAATTTATATTTTTCTGTTTGTTTGATATATACTAATTCAGTCTTTTTAATAATTTACAGATTACCGAGGAAGAAGGGCAGGAGCGAAAATTCAACAAGAGCGGTTCTTGTACCAATTATCTTCTGCCCATTATTATTACGGGCAAAATAAAAATTACAGAGGCAAAAGAAAATAAAATTAATTTATATAATTCTGTTTTATACCTATTGTATGAATATAAATTAATTATATAATATAATTCTCCCTTCTATATACAGAGTAGACCATTTTAATCCATCCAGTCGAATATCTCGAAAATCAAGCCCGGGAGAGAAAAATTTTTCAGACAAAAGTTGTTTGGTTTCGAAGGGACCATAAGATGGTAACTTGGTTTG
>NW_012028463.1:13362-14086 GCF_000956235.1 Wasmannia auropunctata | reverse complement strand
ACGTGTGCTCTTCCGATCTTTCTTCCAATACATTACATACTGGATTTAGTATATGCAATTTTGAAAATATAACGCATGAATATAATGCATATTATGTATACACATAGATATAAACGCACACATTATTATAAACATACACTGTCTATAAAAATAATGTGTTGAGATTATACAAGTTATGTGTATAAAAATAACCTCGAAAAAATTGTATCAAATTGAAAAAAATAAGACCTTTGTATCTTAAATATATAATACGACTTCGAAAAAGAAACTGTTGTTAAATCATGAAAAAACCTAAGTGGCTTTATCTTCAATATATAACAATCATGCAAAATTATTTTGCATATATAATAATTAATATACCCCGAAAAAAAAACTATTGTATCAAATTAAACAAACAAAATCCAAGTTGTATTATCTCTAACGTATTCATGATTTTAAAAAAATGTAATTTAATAAATTAAAAATATAATACTACTAAAAAGAAGTGAAATCAAAATATTATTTCAAGTATATTTATTGTAATTGAATTAAAAACTAAAAAAAAAATTATATCGAAAAAATAATTCTATGAAATTAAACAAATAAAATACCAAGTTAGTAATTATTTTCTAATGTATACGTAAAAATAAAAACAAGAAATAGCAATAGATAGCGTAATAGAGGACCGTCAGAAATTAAAAAGGGAATTTCGATAACAAGTAGCAAATTACGTGACTAGAAAAAT
>NW_012028463.1:0-975 GCF_000956235.1 Wasmannia auropunctata | reverse complement strand
AAGAAATTATTAAGTGGCCAAAGTTTATAGCTTGATAAATTTTTTGTGACAAAAATGTTTAATTCAGAAGATTTACATGGATAAGAATATAAATCTGAATATTCAACAAATTGTTTTCGAATAATATAAATTTGATCTTCTAATGTAACAACTATATTATGTATAGTGAGGAGCAATGAATCGCAGGGTCATAGTAGAGTGGTGAACTTACCGACGTTGAGTCGATAACGACGAACGCGCGTGTATGGGAAATGCGGTAATTCGGAAGAGACATTAACAATATAATTGTATTTCAGACGATGATTAATACATAACCGATTTTCTCTTAGTTATACTTTTCTTTCTTCTTAGTTGAATTTGAATAATCTTTTTATTATTAATTATGTTTAAAAGTATGCATATTAAACATAATAGGAAAAATAAATTAAACTGAAAGTTAAATTGAAATTTAACACAACTTTCAAATATAAAATTGAATTAAATCTTATTATAAGTTATTTTATTATGTATATACAATAATATATTCATACAATTGTATACACAAATATTATTAACGCCGAAATGCATGAATATATCGTATCTCCGTTATGTTATGCTTACACCGTTCTAGATCTATCTATATAAATATTTTTTTATTATGGTTTATAACATATTATTTTATATATTGCACAGATAAGTATATACATATAACATAACAAAGAGATACATGTATGAAGAAATGGGAAGGATAAACGAATAGGTCATTTATTAAATTTAAATTAAAAATTCGTTTTTTTGTTAATTTTTATTGATAATAAAATTATCCGTTTCAAATAAATGTTCCACTGTCTTTTGGAATATACATTTCAACATTTCGTCCCAGCAAACCACAGTATATAACTTAGATGTATATATTATATTACACAAGTGTCATAAATATTAAATGTAATATTATTTGTACAGTACATGTAACATACTGGTACGGAAGAGCACACG
>NW_012028462.1:8473-8928 GCF_000956235.1 Wasmannia auropunctata | reverse complement strand
CGGGGGTGTGAGGGGGCACAATAAGAGGATCCGACTCCGCGGGGAACGGGACTTCGATTTATGATGAATAACTCTGACACCTTTATATTCTTTTAGAATATAACACGTTTATTTCACTCGATTTCACAGACTTGACTTTATTTAACACCTTCACCTTAACTATTAAAGACAGAATAACTTTCACGGCACGAACGTCGTGCTCGAACGTGATTATGACGGACTTAAGGACTGACCGCCCGCGGCTTGTCGTTGCGCGTACTTATTGCTACGCGTTGCCGCGTCAGCGCTCAGCATTTCGATCATTGCATTGCGCGTTCTCGGTACATCGCGGTCAACGTCCTTTGATTTATTGTAATTTCTTAATACAACGATATTACTTATTTTACGCCGAATGCCTCGTCGCCTCGAATGGCTATTAATTGATTTTCACAATGCTTATTGTTGTTGCGGGGGCA
>NW_012028462.1:0-746 GCF_000956235.1 Wasmannia auropunctata | reverse complement strand
GGGTTTGGAGAAAAGAGTGGAGGAGTTAGAAAGAGAAAAAGAGGGAAACACAGGAGTTAAGGTAGACGGAAGGGGAAGAGAAAGGGAAATGGAGGAGAGATTGAGAGGGATGGAAAGGAAATTGGAGATAAAGGAGAGGGAGGAAAGAAGAAAGAATATAGTAATAAAAGGTTTAGAGGTGAAGGAGGAGAAGAGAAGAGAGGCAGTGGAGGAGTTAATGAAGAGAATGGGGGTAGAAGTGGAGATAAGGGAGGTCAAAAAAATGAGGGAGGAACGGGAAAAAGGGGAAGAGACAGTACTGGTAAGATTGGGAAAGGAAGAACAAAGAAAGGAGATCATGAAGAGTAAAAAGAAATTGAAGGGAAGAAAAGAAAGGGTTATGGAAGACTTGACGTGGAGGGAAAGGAAAATGAGATGGAATTTGGAGGAAATTGCGAGAAAGGAGGGGAGAAAAGGGAAAAAAGTGTGGATAGGATACGGGAGGATACAGATAGAGGAGCAGTGGTGGAAATGGGACGAAGAGGAGGAAGTGCTTAGGGATGGAAAAGGAAGAATGAGAGTAGTGGATCAGGGGGAAGGCAAACGGGGAGGAGAGAGGGGCATAGAGTAGGAAGAGGGGAAAGAGGGGAGAAAAGAGAAGATGAGAAGGAAAAAAAAGGAACGGGGGAAGAATGGAATGTGGCCTTTTAGAATGTGGCGGGATTAGGAGGCAAGGATGGAGATTTCTGGAGGGCGTTAAAGAAATG
>NW_012028461.1:12664-13317 GCF_000956235.1 Wasmannia auropunctata | reverse complement strand
TTGCGTGGATAAATATTTGAAACTAAACTATTTTTACAATAACTTGACTCTTTAACTTTTTGATTACAGGTATGATGACAACTTTGGCTCGGAGCCTTTCGCCGCTTGTTCTATTTCTTAAAATTAACTAAAATAATAATATTTTATGGATCACATTGTCCAAATAACGCTCTGTTTCCTTGTTCCAGATAATCACGTGACCGGTCAATTCATCCGATGGTCGGATGATACATCTTTGCTAATCACATTCCAAAACAACTATGTACGCTGATTCTTACATACAAATAAAATAAAATTTATGGATTACAATCATTAATTAATGTCATATTTTTTTGTTACAGGTGATCACGTGACTTATGGATTGGCCCTACTCTCGGAACCCTCTCCTTTGATCCGTAATTGTAAAATAACTAAGTATGCTTAAACTATCATTAAAATAAATGCTAACGCATGGATTATCTTTATTTTTCTCGGCCGCCCGAATTGTCATCACTGTTCCCCTTATAAATATTATTTTTTTTTTTTTTATTTCAGGTAAAGGCTTTAAATTATAGGGAACGATATTTGTTGAGTTTTACTATCTTATTTTATTTTATTTTGTTATATTCTACACACTCATTCATTCATCCATACTTTACATGCTAAACTAAAAT
>NW_012028461.1:0-598 GCF_000956235.1 Wasmannia auropunctata | reverse complement strand
TCAAAGAGTATATTGTTTTTGTATACCAAAATGATAACTATATGTTATTGCCGTCATTTTTGTGCATTTGAGGTAAAAGAAACGGAATGGGATTTTATATCTCAGAAAGATCTTCCAGATTGTTATGTTTATAACATTCATATTATGGCGGATAAAAAAAGTTATGTTCCTGCAAATTTTTAAAATATCCTCAAAAAACCCACGATTTGTATGAAAAAAAACGTTATTGAATTTTATCTTGAATTTTTGATATTATTCGTTTCTTTGATTTTAGTTCGTTCTTTGAATTTTTGAAAAGTTGATAGCTTTAGCATTCCTGATGAAAAATCTCAATTTACAGAACATTTGTAAGCCTAGTTTTTAAATTGAAGGCATTTAATTAAAAAATCATCGTATTGAGATTCACCAAACGTCAAATTAAAGCTTGAACATTTCTTAAAACATTATAAAAATGTATAATATAATATATTTTAAGCTCATGTAATTTCTAACATTTTTAAAATATTTTCTGCGACTTTTTGGACGAAGTTATATATAACTTTTTTTCTACATAACCTTTTTGAACAAAGTTATATTTAAGTAATATATAAATTATATA
>NW_012028460.1:12796-13818 GCF_000956235.1 Wasmannia auropunctata | reverse complement strand
TCTATGCCATAATTTTTTGAGCAGTGTATAATATGTTATATGCATATAATATTTTTAAAATATAATACTTTTATAATATCGGTATTAAATTCGAAAACGATACAAAAGTGACAAAATATGAATAAAAAAAACATGGCAAGAAGATTACAATTTTTCTATCATGCAAATTTAACTTTTTACTATATTGTGAATTTCTCTCTAAAAGTAAATCAGTGGAATCATCACTGATTGTCTGTGTGCATCATTTTTCAATGACATACTTAGAACTGTGATTATTTCAACGTCGCTTCAGTGATAATATACTGATTTAAACAGTGAATATCACTGAATTTTACTGTCAAATAATCAAATTCACTGTCTTTCAGTAATATTCACTGTTTAAATCAGTATATTATCATTGAAGCGACATTGAAATAGTTACTGTTTATCACAGTTCTAAGTACGCCACTAGAAAATAATATACACTGACAATTAGTGATGATTTAATTGATTTACTTTTAGAGAGTTTATATTGCTTTTTATTTAACATAAACCGATTATATTATGTAAGTACAAAGGCATTTATTTTAAACATAATGTAATATTAAGATGGAATAAAACGTCTTTTCCGTGTATTATGTGGGGAAAGAGTTATTTTCAAATTGCTATATTTCAAAAACAGAAAAGCCCTTCAAAGAGAAACAGAAACCATTTCAAAGCAAAAAGTCAATACTTTCGCGGGGCATTATGGAAATTTAGAAAAAAAATTTGCTGTCAGTGTTATAACATCATCAATATAAGTAAAGACGCCGTTTTTGATATCTTTGACATCATTTTTCTCAAAATTATAACGTGATTTTTAAATTTGAACAACGGATTCGTGTTCAGCAGGCGGAAATCCATCAGAACTGATTCACAGTCTTATTGCAAAACGGTTTTGGATAGCATAATCAGCAATAACATTTTGTGTGTAACTACTTGTATACACATGATTAATTTGCACACTTATTTAATATCATCCTTATTCAACCAAAGCATTTTGA
>NW_012028460.1:0-743 GCF_000956235.1 Wasmannia auropunctata | reverse complement strand
TCATTTTGAAATACCAACTTGGGTAAGTACACCAATGTTAAAATTTTTATAACTAAAGGAATGTATATTAATTTCTTTGTACATTTATTTCCAGTTTGTTCTAATTGTGGGATATATTGTAATTACTTTCTTTTGCGCCTACGTATTGTCTTTAATGGTGGAAATACCATGTAATCTTTTAATGCGAGCATTTATCTCAAATCGTAACAAAATTTATAGAAAAGAATTATAGTTTTTCATTCGTTATAACATATTATTAATCACTTTTTATAATGACTTGAACATAACAAGGAATGTAACAGTTATTATGATAATAATTCGTATAAGATAACTAAATCCATTCAGCACCGAAATATTTCAACTGAAAAGTAAAATATTTCATAAAACTTGCAAAATATGTCTCCTACATTTCTGAAACATCTATAGAATAACAAAATATTCGCGATTCTTGCACTTGAAACCTTATAGAAAGGTTGCTGAAAAGTTACTTAAAAGAATTTGCAATCTTTCTGAAATATTACCAAAAGATTATTGAAGTGTCTGAAACCTTTTTAAAATATTACTTTTGGAATGTGTATGTATTTTAATAAAAAAAAGCATAATATACATATACATATAAGACAATAATATTTAATTTGCGTAATATATTATAATTTATATCTACAAAATATTCTTGTTCTACTAAAACAAAATAAAAATCTTAAATCCATATTAGATCGGAAGAGCACACGTCTGAACTCCAG
>NW_012028459.1:2657-4129 GCF_000956235.1 Wasmannia auropunctata | reverse complement strand
TCTTATTAGTAATTCTCTTGCCGAAAAGTTTAACTTTGATGGTCATGGAGCAAAATTAGCTTTTAAATCCACAAAAGTATGGGAATTGGTGCAAGGTTAGTAATTGCGGAGTGAATAAATGAGAAAAAAGGATAGAGAGAGAGAGAGAGAGAGAGAGAGAGAGAGAGAATCATATTTAATGGAAAATTTTTTTCTCTGCTACTTATCAGCTAGTTTCAGTTTTCAAGGATCTTTTATTAATCAAATTAATTTTTCCATTAATTTATTCTATATATATTAATTTCATTTGGTAAGTGTTAATGTTTATGGATCTATATATCTATAAACTTTTCAGGTGCACTACTCATGAAATTTGAAGAAAGTGATCTCAGTGAAGCAATGAAGTCCCTCAGGTCATGGCTGAGAAATGCCAAAGGAAGAAAACATTAGACATGACATTAGTTTATTATTTTTATTGTGAATTATTTATGAGACTTGTCAATTAATGTCATGTTTATTTTGTATTTTTTTTTCATTTTGCTTTAAAAATGTCAAATATTTTATTTTTCAATTTATGCATGTAATCAACATAAATGATCTTTATTTTTTCTTCGTAGTGATAAATGAAACCAGAAAAAAACGAATAAATAAAAATATAAATATTTTTTAAATCGTATATCACGGTTACTGTATTTATTGAGAAGTAAGTCGATAACATGATTAACTTATCTTCTTTATACAAGTGGATTGATCATATACATATATCACGTCATTTCTTATCATGCGAAATTGATCACGTTAATATTCTGTGCCATATATGCCATAAGTCCGGATCTACAATGAGTTTACAATGAATATTGAAAGCCTTTATCTCTATATTTTTGTAATGTTATATATAATATGCAGCTTTTTAACACTTTCTGCAAAGTGTAAATTGTAAGCTAACTGATCAAATTCCTATTGCAACAGTACAAAAATGTTGGGAAGACGAAAATTTCGGACAAAGTTTAAAAATGAAAAGCTTATTCTACCAATTATAAATATATATTGACTCACTATACATAAAGTTTGTATCAAACTACACTTCAATAATTAAAAATTGAAGATTGCAATTTTATTAATGCAAACAAAGGGAACTAAAAAAATTCTGTTTTAATTGATCTAATTTTAATCTTCAATATTTATACTTTGGTATAGGTTTTTAACAATTCGTTTGTCTTACATGAGAAAAGATTCGTCAATCAACGTCGAAGCGGTGTCGAAATCAATATTAATTTGGAAATCAACGTCAATTTGACAATGATTGATGAGTTGTGTATACACACACACACACACACACACACACACACACACACACACACACACACACTCTCATATATATGTATGTATGTGTATATATATATATATATATATATATATATATACACAGGGTGTCTCATACTCAATGGAACAGCGCTTGTGGGGAGTTAGTGTGGACCAAACTGAACAAAAAA
>NW_012028459.1:0-1188 GCF_000956235.1 Wasmannia auropunctata | reverse complement strand
TAAGAAAATCAACCAATCAGTAGTCCTTCATTTCATACTCTGATTGGTTGATTCTCTTATGCTTTACGTCTTATGCGTTATGCAGCGTTATGCAAAAGTCTGTGTCTCGGCCTTTATCCCAAGTTCTGTCATCTTCTTTATGCCTACTTTAAATCACTAAAAATCTCCTTATGAATCATCCTTTATTTCCGCTAGCATTGCCTCAATTGGTGCAACTGATCTGCCCCCACCTGCTGGGGTGCGTTCCGTATTAACGTCCGGACGACAATTTTTTGTCCAAATCCGTTCCGTTTAAGAGGTGTGACGTTATAACCGCGTTCCGTTTTCACAGTTTCCAAACGCTCGGGCGACAACTTTTCTCGAGACTCCGACGAGAAACGTCTCGCATGCGCAGAACGGCGTAGGTCTAATAAAGCGCGACGGTTAAATATATATGTATTTGCATTGTATGTTATGTTTATGTTCTGTCAGTTTGTGTTTGAATGTAAACATAAAGAATTATATATTATGTTTGAAGTTTTATATCTGAATAAAATTGTTTATTGGCTCGTATTTAGAAATAAAATTAGAAATAGAGACTAAGAAACCAAGCAAATTAAGATGTTGTAATATAGATATAATTTTATCGAATAAAGTTACATTTATATTATAACATCTTAGTTTGCTCGTTTTCTTGAGCTATATTTCCTCTAATTTTATATTTAAGGGCGAATTCGGCAGCTTGCACTAGTGCGCACTGAGTGCAAACTTTTTCAGTGCCACACATTCGATCGATGCCTTCTGCCCCAGTGCCAAGAAATTTTCGCATTTTGTTAAATTATATTGTTACCATGCGAGTTTTATGTTGTATTCGCCGAATAAAAATTGCGCTAGTGCAGCGCTAAATTTATATTCGGTCAAACGAAATGAACTGAATGAGAGCAAACTTATTGCACTGAAATTTTTGACAGTGCGGTTTAACACCGTAAATATGGCGGATAAAATTTATTTATATTATTGAAGAATTATTAGAGTCAAGTAGTAGCGATGACGATGAAATAATACATCATTTACTTCTAAATAATAATAAAGAAAAAGAAGAAAGATCAAAAATAAAAAATTATATTGATGTTGTAAACTAAAGATTGAAATTTGATTAATTATTACAACATTATTTGTTGTAATCAAGTTCCAATTTAATTTTCAACT
>NW_012028458.1:7123-8700 GCF_000956235.1 Wasmannia auropunctata | reverse complement strand
ACAAAAAATATGCAGATCTATCAATGCGGAGATATTGTTCGGATTCACATTACGAGGAACCGATAAGACTTGAGCCGAATTCAGGGATTCATAATATTTCATCCACTTTTCCTGTATATGACGTGGTAATTCTTCGTCCCATCCTAGTTGCTCCTTCCATAATTGCTGTACTACCTGCTTGGCTACGACTAGCACCGGTCCGATAATCCCTAAAGGATCAAACAACTTGGAAATGAGAGACAATATTTGTCGCTTAGTAGCAGCTTGCTCGCCACCGATCTTGACCTTATATTGCAAGTCTTGCTCGGAATTCCAAAGCAATCCGAGAGTCTTGAGAACTTCATGTTTATTTAAGACTAGGAGATTATCTTCTTCCTTGTCTTGGTTGGCATAATTGAATCGAGTATTCGTTTATCATTGCTTCTCCATTTACGGAGATGAAATTTTCCTTTCTGAAGTAACTCCGTTAATTCCCGCTGTAATAAACAAGCTTCTTCCCATGTGTGCGCTCCAGTTAATAAATCGTCCATGTAGAAATCACGTTGTAAAATCTTGGCTGCAATTGGATATCTGCTTTTCTCTTGTATCGCTAACTCCTTCAAGCATCTGACCGCTAGAAAGGGAGCTGGTGACGTACCATACGTTAATGTATTCAGCCGATATGTTTGCATCTCCTCTTCTCGGTTGGATCTCTATAATATTCTCTGCAAGTCCCTATCTTGATCTCTTACTAGAATCTGTCCATACATCATTTCTAAGTCCCCTGTTATAACATATTGATGGAGTCTGAATTTCAACAGCAATTCAAATAACATGTCCTGTAAGACAGATCCTATTAATAGCTTGTGATTTAAGGATGTTCCTAATTCCGAACGAGCTGACGCGTCAAAGACCACTATTAATTTGCTTGTTAACGCGTTACTTTTTATAACCGAATGATGCGGCAAATAATAAATATTCCCTGCGTTTATGGGTTCAATATCCTGGATCAGCGACATGTGACCAAGTAACTTATACTGTTCCATAAAATTCACATAGTCTTGTTTTATTTCTGATTGCCGTTCGAATCTACTTTCTAATACGTGCATTCTTTTCCATACCATGTTATACGAATTCCCGAGAAAGATGTCTTCTCTCAGCCCAACCACGAATCTACCCTCGACATTTCTTTGCACCGTTGTTTTGAAGTATTCTTCACATTTTTGCTCTTCTGTTTGGTGTCGATAACTTCCTCTTCTTGTTAAAATTTCTCCAGCTGCTGACTTAATTCATCGTTTGTCAACGCGTTACATATTACAGCTTTACTGTCCTGTCGCGAATTTGTCACTTGTCCTCCTAATATCCAGCCAAAGGACGTATTTTGCAACCTTGGCTGTCCAAGAGTCAAGTCTATGTGCTCATCCTTATGAATTTGCCAGAACACTCCGGCTCCGTCGTTAGTACGTCGATGCTTCCAGGATTGTGGAATTCTCCATCTGTTAGTTTCAAACGACCAGGTATATTAAGTGCGGATATATCAATTCTTGTTTGTGGTATCTTTTCTGTAATTTTTGACAATATTAGACATTCTAATTTAA
>NW_012028458.1:3016-3186 GCF_000956235.1 Wasmannia auropunctata | reverse complement strand
AGATGTGTATAAGAGACAGTCTGAGAATCTTCCACTTCTTGTAATCTCTCGCCTCCGAAAATCTTCCGCTTCAAGCGATCGATTGAAGGATTATTGAGCGAAAAATCGATCGTTTTACCGTATTTGTACGATCGTCGCGAGAGTCGTGCCCCCACCGCGCCCCCTCTGAC
>NW_012028458.1:0-459 GCF_000956235.1 Wasmannia auropunctata | reverse complement strand
TTTTCTCGTTATAATTTGAAAACAAAGCTTCGGATAAAATTTTGGTAAAGGAAGAATCGTCTCAGAGTTCAGTCAGGAATATGACATTTTAAGGACAAAAGTTTATTTTGGGACACCCTGTATATACATAACTTTTTGTTCACACACATACAATACTTCCGGTCGTCGTTGTCAACCATCGACATGGAGGACTGGAGATAGCATATCGATGGTGGGTATAAGAAATTTGTAATCGGAAATGACATCATCAGTCAACCGTCTAACGCACTGTTTAGCTGCAAACGGCGCTATAGTAGAAGCTTTTGATTGGCTTTTGATCGAGCATGGAACTATGCATGGAGGACTGGAGAGAGCATATCGGTGGTGGGGGTTTTATCTAAGACGGTTGACCAATATGGCCGCACCCGGATATTGAAGTAAAGCGGTAAATCGAGTGGGTTTATTACTATGAAAATTTAA
>NW_012028457.1:15117-16170 GCF_000956235.1 Wasmannia auropunctata | reverse complement strand
CCAGCNGGAAAGATTATTTTGAAGTCTGTCTCTCCCGCGGTTTTTGACCGTGGTTTTCCCGTGGGACGTGGGGTGTCATCCACGGGCGAATGCCGAGACAGGGACTTGGGGAGTCTTTCGAGACGAAGGGTACCACGGAAGTTTCCCCCCCCTTGTCTGAAGATTTCGGGAAGAGGAGGTTCAGAAGCTTCGAGGACGTGCAGCTTGAATACCAGCAGCAGTAGCTCTGGAAGAGCAGGGAAGCGCGTTAGAAGCTAAAGAAAAAAAACCTCTGCATGAGTTGTCGGGACGACAACTTGAAGAAGGAGGGGGGCAATGTTGTGTGCCCTCCCGGTATTGCACAGCTGACAGGGAAATCAATATATTGATTTCCCTAAAGAAGTTGAAGATCGTTCCTGCCGGCTGGCGTTTGGTTTTTGGTTTACGCTTTACGTTTGACAGCTTGAGCTTTACGGTTGCATCGATTAATAAAGTTCTCGTTTAATTCTTCTTCCGTGTACTTATTCTGCGAGTGCGGAAGCGTGCGAGACCGTTACGAGCGGAGACGAAACTGCGCAACCGTCGGACGCGCGCAAGAGAATTCGCGGACGCGAGATATCCGTGCGCGAGTGTAACAATATTTTGAAAATATTTTAAATATATTTTATGAAAATATTACAGACATCTATGTATAGAGTACTTAAATGACATATTTATAATATGATTGTCTAACAACTAAATAATAACATGAACAAAATTTAAAAACATGTTTTATAGTTATTTATATATTTGTCACACATTTCTATATTATGTTTATTTTATTTTTAACAATCACCATTATTTATACATTTTATTTTTAACAATCACCATTTTTCTCTTCTTTTGCATATCTTTTTTTCACATCTCCATCAATTTTATTTTCACGTTTGCACCTTTTAGTCTTTGTCTTAAATATTGCATGCTGGTACCAGCGTCGTCTCTAATAAGCAATAACAATATAATAATCAATATTTATATAAATCTTAGGCTGTTATTAGGTTATAAATATTTTGCTTATCTGTAGCATTACCATAA
>NW_012028457.1:2622-3239 GCF_000956235.1 Wasmannia auropunctata | reverse complement strand
TTTCTCGTCTCTTTTACAGCTCTCTCGTCTCCTTAACAATTTTCTCGTCTCTTTCTCAGAACCCTCATCTGTCTCATGACTCTCTCGACTCTTTAACAATTCTGTCGTCTCTTTTTCAGTACTCTCGCCCTTTTCACAACTCTCTCGTCTCTTCTACAGTTTTCTTATCTTTCTCACGGCTCTCTCGTATTCCTCACATCTTTCTCGTCTGTTTCTCTGTTTTCTCATCTCTTTCTCAGAACCATCATCTCCCTCTCGACTTTTTCGTCTTTTTTATGGCTTTCACCTTTCTTTCAAGACTCTCGTCTTTCTAACAATTTTCTTGTCTCTTTCTCGGTACCTTCGCTTCTATCACGGCTCTCTTGTCTCTGTCACGAGTTTCTCGACTCTCCCACGGCTTTCTTATCTCTGTCACAATTTTCTTGCTCTCTCACGGTTTTGTCGTCCCTCTCACAGCTCTCTTGTCTCTCTCATGTTCTTAGTAATAATATACGATTTATTTAATCATTACAATAAAATAAAATAAACATATATAAATTATATAAAAATAAATGAAATAGAACTTGAAATGAATTAAATAAGAAAATAAGAAATGGTATAAGTAAAATAAATAAAAT
>NW_012028457.1:0-515 GCF_000956235.1 Wasmannia auropunctata | reverse complement strand
CGATAGTATTTTTTCCCGTTTTAGATGTAAATACCTTCCAAAGATCATGAAATGAAAAGTAAAGCATTCGAAGCTTTGTACCCATACTGAGCAAAAAACTTACATTTATAATAAATTAAATAACATATATTCCTATGAAAAATGTGCAACAATCGTGACAAAAATATAACGCGGGGCTTTTGACTAAGCAGAAAGTAGTAGAACTGTATTACAGTAACCAGTGAAACGATGTAGCTGAGCGGGCTAATATTCTGGATAATAAAATACTTTTTTTCGTCCGAGCGTCAAAATTGTAAATAAAGTTTTTTTTGCGAAAAGTCGTTTGGAATGACACATTATATAACATTAAAAGTCCTGACCGGCCGCGTGCTTGCGTAACTTGTAATCATAAAGAAACTGGGCAAAAATCGATCTGGCGATCTTTCAAAAATATCTGTGAAAGTATTGAGTTTATTGAAATAAAGATCATTCTCAAAAAGATAGCTGACAAAATTACGAACAATTTTGGTTTTTGT
>NW_012028456.1:8075-8384 GCF_000956235.1 Wasmannia auropunctata | reverse complement strand
CAGGAAACGAGTATTATGTCAGATGTGTACGACGGTTTTTTGTATAAGAATGTCGCACAGAATCAAGAGTGTAAAGTTTTAACATTTAACTTTAATACAGACGATTTTCCTATATTTAAAAGTAGCAAAAATAGTATTTGGCCCTTGCTATTAATATTAAACGAGTTACCACCAAAACATAGATTCGAAACTGTAATATTAGCAGGTTTGTGGATATCCAAATCCGAGCCGCAAACAATCTTTATGAATTTATATCTCAGATTTTTCATTCAACAAATGGAAAAATTAATGAAAGATGGTATCACCATA
>NW_012028456.1:0-313 GCF_000956235.1 Wasmannia auropunctata | reverse complement strand
TATCCCCTGTGTGCCTTGTCGACTCAGTTGTATGCTATACGAAGTTATTACGTGTTCGACTGAGACCTGGTGACACCTCGTCGGACTTTTTAAGAGTTTTATTTTTTTTCAAAAGCGCGTCGTTAGGAGAAACTGCAGACACAGCTGTCCGCAGACGTTCTGATCGTACGTTTGATAGGACGTTCGATTGTACTCGATCGTGGCAGCACCGTCCCCGAAATATCGCACCAGTTCCCTGGGAGGTCGAAGATTGCCGAAACTGTCGAAATACGCGACGTGATCGTTTCTCTTCGCGTACGCCACCCAATGAGTA
>NW_012028455.1:12078-14432 GCF_000956235.1 Wasmannia auropunctata | reverse complement strand
TTGTTGATGTGTATTGGAAATGTGATAGAGAAAGAGGTTATCGAGATTTGATTAGCATTTAAATATAAGATTTTAAAAAGTTATGTTAAATTTTAATTTAAGAAAATAATATAAATACAAATATTAATTTTATCAAGCACATTACTTCTACTGATGAACAATAATACAAACATAAAAATTAATCTGTTTGAAAGCGTTTTAAAAATTCATATTTACTTTTAACTATGAGGGATTAAGATTAATTAATTTTCTTAATAAAGAAGATAATTTAACGACAAAATAAAGATTAAGAATTTAGATAATTAAAAAATATCAAAAATATAAAAAGTAGATTTAAAATCTCTTACCTTAAAATGAAACAAGCTAACAAGCATCGACGTAATTGCGGTGATTATTATTGCTACACTATCATAGCTTATGTAGTACATGTCTGGAATATAACCATTGTACGCTAGATAATAATAAAAACACACAAAGAGACTCCATGTAGTCAAAATGTACAGATAAGTGAAATACGGTCTAGGTTGTCCAAGAGGATATTCAAACAAGCATAAACTGCAGAACGAGCCGATGATCAATAATGGTGCCAGCGCTGTCTGGATCGTCTTCGTCATAGTTTTCTGATTACCAACTATAAATTTAAATTACATATTCTGCATCGCAAGATATAAATGCGTTTCTTATTGTACGAATTTCAGAGACAGTTTTACTTTGTTTTTGTAGATTCTTTAGGAAACTGTGAAAATTATACTTGAAGATACATTGGAAATGCCACTCAACTAGTGAGTATTAAGCGACAGCATAAACACATAGATAATCTTGATTAGATTGCTTTTTCTTTGCGGAATTTTTATTTATGCATATGTATTATTACAAGGCGTAAACGGTTGTAGATGACTATCCTTACGATAGAGTTGTTATATGTTGTCTCAAATGTATTTCACAGACGCTTTTACATGACTTTTAACAATACATACCGACTGGCATTGAAGCTGATAACTTTACATTTTATACACTGAAGTTAATGCGCATTTTATGGCAGAAGAAAGTCGCCAATATTAACACAGGCCTTTTAGAGACATCAATTTATTTTTCAGAAACTGCACAATGCACTTCAATTATTAATACTAACAATTATAATATTATAATAGCAAATAAAAGCATGATCTTTTATAAGTTTAAATAATTAAAGAGGATAAGCCAATAATGATACTATTGTTACTATTATTGTAACTTCTTTTTATATAAAATTAGTTACAAACAAATTTTACAAATGTGAAAATAATACATTTGCAATTTTTTTTGCAAAATGGATTTAAATAATATTGGATATATTATTGTTAATGTTATATCATTTTACATGTGTATTTAATTTCTCAAAACTGTTTTATTTATATTTTCTTCTTTCTAATTTTTGTTTATCAAATATATTATATATCGCAAAATTAATAAACAATATTATAAAAAAACTGTTATATTATCTGATAGATGATACTTTCTAGTCTTTGTATTTTAAGTATTCATTAGCAACATTTTAAAAGATATTATTAAATTATAAAAATAATTTCTATATTGTTGAAGCATGTGGCTATGGAAGAATATCTTTGCTGTATTTACTTCATTTATTAATTACATGTGATCATCATTTAAATCATTTAAAAAAACTGTATCAACCAGCTCCGGTCTCTCCTAATATAATAAATATTTATTAGCAAAATTAAAAAATTTTGTATAGATGTTTCTTTTCGATTGAGACATTGGAAAGTACAAACACAAATCACATTTTTTTTTCTTCCTTTCTTACCACCTACGATTGCTCTTCGATAAATCCTGTAAAATTATTTTATGTCTTTATATATGTGATAAGGAAAAACGGGCTTGTTAGTCCGCAATAATGCAAATATTTGTGGAAATACCAATGTCTTTATTTGCTTGTGCGTACAATTAGAAAGACCATTATTTTGGTACATACTTGAAAACGTGTGCGTCGTATTGTAATATATTGTGACTGACGGCGCTCGACCGTAATTTAACTTAAGTAGCGCAAGATCAATTAAGCTAATCATAAATCAATAAAATTAATATTTAAATAAATGCATTTGACATAAATGATTAAATTAACTAAAAGTGGATGGCAAATTAAAGTAGCTCCCTAAAACCTTACGGCAAATATGAAAAATCCATTTGTATCATTATCACTAATATTGTCACAATTTTCCCATAAAACTGAAAAATATTCTTATATTATACTTAATAAAAATATAGTTGTTAAACTATATTAATTTATGGTAATTATTGAAGGAAATCAGCTGATTCCCTGATTTTGATCTTGATATATGTTGTCAATGACATCA
>NW_012028455.1:9375-11101 GCF_000956235.1 Wasmannia auropunctata | reverse complement strand
ACGGTACCAGCCACGCAAGTAAGTGTCGAACAACTGTTCTCAGGATTAAAATTCGTGCTATTTTTGCTAAGAATAAACATCGATGAAATTTAACAATTCTGGGAAATCAACTATTGATTAAAACTAACCAAATTTTCGTCAACAAGAATTTTATTCAATAGAGATAAATTTTTTATAATATTCAACTTAAATTTGTATTACTTTTTTTATGCATAATACTTATCTTTTATAAATTTCACAATAATTATATGTATACCCGTAACCGTAACCGTAACCGAAAAAGACCGAAATCCAAACGGTTACGGTTACCGATATCGGCAAAAGAACTGAAACCGAAACCGAAACCGAAAATTGGGAATAACCTCTGACCGTAACCGTAACCGGACTGAAATTTTCTTTCGGTTCGTATCCCTGATCTCTATACTCTATAGTCCGCGCATCCGGCACACGAAGTAGAACATTGATTGAGTTCGTGTGAACTGAAAAACTAATATCTTGGAATACTGGTGTAGCAATTGCATCGATGCTACCCTGGCAACTATAATACGCGAAGAAATAAAAAGCTGCGAGAAAATAACGCGCGAATTCGAGAATATACACGCATCACGCGTATACACAGCAGATTGTCCGCTCAGCTGATCGAGCGGAGAAAAAAATCGTTAATAGAAAGATTTTTAAATCCAAACCGTTGCGATGTACTTGTCAGGCCATTTCGTGGTACAAATAAAAACAGTGATATGTAGAGATTAGAGGTCAGACAAGAGGTTGCAAAAATAATATACTGCTCTAATTGATTGTCGACTCGTGTCGCGTGCAGACACAAAATCTTGTCCGGAATTATAATAAAGGAAAGTTAAAAGACACTTTAAATTATTTGACACCTTTACTCCGCTTTCCTCACACGTACCACAGGCTACCAAACTGAAGAAGAACAAGAAAACGGTATAACTCAACCAGAGTTGTACAAATCAACGATGATTATTCTGGCGGTCCAGTCACGCAAATGAGTGTTAAATGGCTGTTCTTAAAATTAAAATTCGTGCTATCCTCGTTATAAGAACGAATATTAATGAAGTAAACCTGGAGAGTCAATTATTGTTTAGAGCTAACCAAATTTTCGTCAACAAAGATAAATTTTTTATAATATACAACATATATTTATATTACCTTTTTTATGCATAATACTTACCTTTCATACCTCTTTTATGAATTTTACAATAAGTAATTATATATACCCGTAACCGTAACTGAAAAAGACCGAAATCCAAACGGTTACGGTCACCATTATCGGTAAAAAAACTGAAACCGAAACGAAAAGTTAGGTATGCCCTCAGACCGTAACCGTAACCGAATCGAAATTTCATTCCGGTCCGAGTTCCTGATCAGTATATCAAATATTAGTTATTAAAATTACGACTAATTAGACCTACTTTCGCCTCGTAAGTAGGAGTGAGTGTGGGAAAGACCTTAATTGCTTCGCGTAAAAAGTAAACCTAGGTGGAACAGTAATTGTGACTAAAACTGAAGATCACTCAGGCTGATGGCTTTAATAACACATATCATGGTCAAGATTATCAAAGCTAGTTTCTCTATACTATAATAATTATCGATTGAATATATATATTTCAGTTCTACATTATATGTGCTTATAATTTTATGTGAACTTACCTGGAAAATGAAATTATAACCAAGATAGAGAAGTCCCATGAGATCGGAAGAGCACACG
>NW_012028455.1:0-619 GCF_000956235.1 Wasmannia auropunctata | reverse complement strand
TTGCCAGCCCGCTCAGAGATGTGTATAAGAGACAGGTGCTCCGGGCACTTCTCGAACCGACTTACTAGCAAGCGGATCTCTTTTTTATTGTATCTCCATATAGTTAAATATATCTATAATATCATTACGTTACTCCGGATTTGGTGTGCTCTACCTATTAGCTCCGATCTTCCACTAATCCCGAAAAACACTTCACAAATATTTGTGGAAACCAATGCCTTTATTTGCTTATGCGTACAATTTGAAAGATCGTTACTTTGGTAGTACATACTTATTTGAAAACGTGTCATATAGTAATATGTGACTCTGATAGAAGGTGCTCGACTATAATCTAACTTAAGTAGCAAGATCAAACTAATCATAAATGAAAGAAATTAATATTTAAATAAATGCAATTGACACAAATGATTTAATTAACTAAAAATGAATGGCAAATTAAAGTAGCTCCCTAAAACCTTACAAGACCAGTCAAAGATAAAAATTCCATTTGTATCATAATCACTAATATGCTCGCAATATTCCTATAAAACTGAAAAATGTTCTTATATTATACTTAATAAAAATATAATTGTTAAACTATATTAATTTGTGGTTACATATATTATTGAAGGGAATCAGC
>NW_012028454.1:12336-13317 GCF_000956235.1 Wasmannia auropunctata | reverse complement strand
TGAAAACTTTAAAACGGGTTACAGTACCTTTACTAAAAAACGGCAGCTTGCTAAAAGCAACCCGATGCGGTGATAACTTTATCGTGGTTCGCGAAATGTGCGTTTGACTCGTTAACGCAAGTAATAACCAACGCAATAGTAAGTAACGAAACTTACGTTAACGTTGTCATAGATAAAAATAATACATTTTGCAATTTCGCAAAAAAAATTTCTTTGATAAATAGCACTAAAATACCGAGCAATATTTATCAAGAACGCGCAAAAATTCTTAGCGGTGTGCCAATTTTCGAAATCATACCTTACCGATTAAACGTTACACACTTAAATACTAATTGCAATGTCGCACATCTAGCAGAACACTTGTTCGAAAATTTTCCAAGCATAATTGTCGACAAAAAATGTGATCATTGCAATTACGAACATTTGCGTAACATTTCTGTTCTCAGCATTAATATTAATTTAATTTTACAAAACGGTCTGTCATCACTACAAGACGCGATTCTCGACACCAATCGTAATAAGGAGTCCACATGTAAAAAATGCCATCAAAGTTTGCTTGAAAGATATAATTTTCAATCGCATTTACTTGTGGACTGCAGCATATTCACGGACGACCGATATGCTGCTCCGATTGGCATCGAGAAAAAGAGTTCGACACTTGGTTCCGTACCCAAAAGAAATACATATAAATGAGAAACAATATATTATAGCTGGTGCATCGTATCATCAATATGCAAGTGACATAAATAACGGACATTATTCAGCATACGTATATAATACGATACGCTGGTATTTGTACGATGATATGAATAGTAAACGAAAAACAGTATCTAATGAGAAGAAAGTAGCACCACACTTGATAGTATATATATTGCAATAAGAACAATCATAAAAATTTTTGCAACAAAATTTATGTGTTACATATATGCGTATTAATTACGATTATTATAAATTTAATAAATTACAATTTACCTCACAAAA
>NW_012028454.1:0-420 GCF_000956235.1 Wasmannia auropunctata | reverse complement strand
TGACATATCCAAGACTTGTCTGTACGAATTTCATCACGACTACATGCTACCTTCTTTTCAAGAAAAATGTACAGTAATGTATACCGATACTGATAGTCTAATATACCACATCGAATGCGACGATGTTTATGAAATCATGAAGCGCGACATTAGGAAATTTGATACGAGCGATTATGCTGTTGATAATGTGTACGGTATTCCACTTGCTAATAAAAAGGTTCCGGGCCTGATGAAAGACGAAAACAATGGCGCAATCATGACCGAATTTGTCGGGCTTAGAGCAAAGATGTATGCCTTGCGTGTTGATGGTAAAAAAGATACAAAAAAGGTAAAAGGTATCAAGAGTAATGTCGTAGCAAAATCGATAACATTTAATGATTACGTGCGATGTCTGCTGGACGAAACTGAAATGACGCGACA
>NW_012028453.1:13774-27414 GCF_000956235.1 Wasmannia auropunctata | reverse complement strand
GTGCTCTTCCGATCTATACATTTTTTAAACTTTAAATTAAGTTAAAGTTAACAGTCTTAAAATTTAAATTACTTAAGAGACAAGTTAATGTCCGTAATAAAATTAATTAAATTAAAAGTTAAGTTAATAAAAAAAATTGAAAAGTTAATTTTTTTTATTTTGTAATTTTAGGGTTTCTAAGTCTATTTGTTATACTTATTTCTGTCGATCCGCGGAAAGAGGACTGATTTCGGATTTCTTCCAATATGATTTAATCCATAGAAGGTGCGCGGACAGTAATTCCTTCCCTGTGGCCAAACTATATTCATTATATTATAACAATTGCCTTGATGTGCGTTCTCAAATTTGAGTTTGAAGACACCAACGCAGACATGTATCTTATTTTGGGTTTACAAAAAAAACTAAAAATGTAACTTCAAGAAAATTAAATCAAAAGTTAATAGTTACCGATAAAATGTAACTAAATTAAGTTAAAAGTTAAGAGTCTAAAATGTAACTAACAATAAGTAAAATTAAAATTATTTAACTTTTTAACTAGGTACTATTCAACCCTGGACTGGAAATCCTTTAGTTCAGGGCACTGTAAAATATCCAGTAAAATTGCACGTCTGGGGATGCTTCTGTAAACAAGGTTTTGGGATTTTGTATCTATTCATTGGTGATCCCAATGCAGAGAGAATGGTAAAAATTTATCAAATGGGTTTATTGAAGTCTGCTACGAGATGATTTGGCCCCGATGCAAGCATGGATACTCCAAAAAAATAACGATCCCAAACATCGAAGCCGTGCATGCACGACGTGGAAACGTGAAAACGGTATTATTACGATGGATTGGCCCTCACAGTCTCCTGATATTAATCCAATCGAAAATGTTTGTACTGCTATGAGGATCAAGCTGAGAGAAAAGCGAGTTTTCACTTTAAAACAGTTAGCGTATCAGTTTTACGTTTGATTTGGAAATCACTTCCCGAGACTTTGGTAGAAAATCTTATTGAAAGCATGCCTCGACGTTGCAAAGCCGTAATCGACAACAGAGGGGACTGGACAATATATTAGATAAATCCATCGAAGCGTATATAATATACTTCAAGATCATATGTTTATTTTTCAAAAATCTTTTCTTTTTCAGGAGAAATAGCTAACACGCTCTTGTGCCACTGACTGTATACTCCCGTAATTGATGGTACAATTCACGTATATATTTATTTATGATCATATAACACACGAAACTATATTAATATAATCAACACGAATCACGCGTGTATGAATCATAACTTACAGTAATAATACATTTTTCACTAATATAGTAATATAGGAACTAATATAGTAATATAGGAAAAGTTAAATATCCAATGTTATTTTCTGTGAATGAATAAATTAATATCACACGTGTGCGCATGTATTAGTGAATAATTATTTTTTTTTATTACTTAACATTTATTGGTCATTAGTAAATTAGTATACCATTTGTATCTTTTAAAGTTGTTTATTTATTATTTGTATAAACTACATTGTAATAATAATTCATGTAAATTATTTTTATATACAAATATACAATGTACAAAAGGCACGACATATCTACATTCTTTAGCTCACATACAATAAAATGCAAGACGATATAAATTAAAATTACAAAATGTAGAAAGTATATATAATTAATAAATGTCACAAACATTTATTATCAACAACTGTTTCATAGTACCGTTAAAAAAATTAAATATTTTATTGTGCTTTAACAAACTTCACAGATTATTGTTCATCATGCATCTTTTCCATTTATTTTTTTCACTCTTATATTCCTCTTTATATTTTTTTTCACACTGTATTTCAATGAAACGACAGAATACAATAGTTCTAAAGAGACATCACTATAAAACATAGGAAAATGAATACGATTTAAACAATTTTGTTTTGTTATATTATTATATACAGGATATAAGTTGTATGGATGTAATCTATTCCATTAATTAAGCAATAGAACAGATTTTGGTGTAAACCTTCTATCTAACAAAAATGTCGCGTCGAAATGTCTTCCAATTACAAATTCAGGAATTTTGAATAATTAAATTTTAACAATAAAGATTGATATTGAAATCTTCATCTTCATGTGACTTACCTCAAACAAATTATTAGAAAAATGTTTTAACAAAAACTGTTTAAAACTTACACATTAAAGTTTTTTGTTTAATGTTAGACATCTAATATCATAAAAATAAAAAAATTGTATGAAATACGATCATTTGTTTCAATTTTTTTATTAAAAGAGAAGACTCCAATTTCCTTCATTTGAAATCATCCATCACTTGATAGTTTTGAAATATTTTAAGTTACATAAAAAAAAGATGTTTTTGTTTATAATTTACATGTTATATTACAAATAATGGATAATGACGTCTCAAGCAATATTCAAATATATGCTTTATTGTAAGTCTATCAACATTAATGTCAAAAAATATTACTGAATTTCATGGAAACATATGTCCATCTTTTATATTAAATTTAAATGAAAAACATTGAAATATAAAAATCAAGGCAGCATTAAAAATAATGAAAATATCTGAAATTAATTATTATCTATGTATATACAGGATGTTTCATTTTAATCACCCCAGACGAATAATTTGAAAAGAACAATCTCCAATAGTCATGACCTTGACATATGTTGTCAAGCTCATTCTGAACAACATTCAAAAGGTTTTAGCCATTATTCGAACATCTTGGATAATGCTAATGCAGGCGGTACTGTAACATTCAGCCTTATAACTCGAAAAGTGCTTATAATGGAAAAATATTTTATTATAGTATTTTGAAAAGCTTTCGAGATAAGCTATAAGAATGTGAAATGAAAAATCAGGGATTCCATTTAAAAAATTTAAAGTAACCTTTCTCTGACATTGACAACATCACACAAGGTCAAATCATTATATCATTTTATGTGTCCCTTGAAGTCATACAACTTTTGTCTTGCGTTTTTTTTCAATTCTGTTTTATTTTCGAGTTATTCGCCTGGGGCGATTAAAATAAAACATCCTGCATAATCTATTACTATTCCTAATATTCTTTCTCACTTCTTCATTTTTAATTACATGAAAAAAATAAATACTTATTCTTTTTTCCCTTCTCTTTAATTTACGAAGTATGAATAAAAAATATATACGATGCTATTTCTCCAATATTTAGTTTAAATGCATTTTATACAACCTTTTTGTGACTCGAAATATAATAGATTAAATTAGACGTATCAAAATCATTTTGAAAAATTTTTAAAGTATAAAAATTATTTTGGAACTTTTTCGAGAAATATATTATCACATAATTATTATACTCAGTCTATTATTACGATAAAATTTCAAGTTTATATCATTACACGTGTATTTTTTGTTCCATTTACAAATAGCTTTAATAGAAAATATGTATAATAAATCCATCATATGTCAATATATCAAGAACGTAGTCTCAATAAAATATAATCGCAGCGTAATGTGAAATATATATCAAGTACACTATTAACATATAGTGTGACATGCTTTGAATTTTAATAACCGCATCTTGATGACTTGATAATTTCAGTATCAAGAGAATTTTCTATTAAGTTGGTTCATTGTATAGAATATAATTATTAGAATTATATTTATGAATTTGCTATCGCGACAAATGTCAATAATATATATTTTTCTTATACTTCTTATAAATCTCTTTATAAAAATCATAGGTGTTTCCTGTGTAGGGAGCATTAAACATATTAATCTTGCATATAAACGATATATAAACCAGTATAAAAACAAAGTATGTTCGAGATATTATTGTTATAAAAACGACGTAAAAATATCAGTTATATAAATTGGACCTGATTATCTTTATAGGAATGTAAAAATTTCATTTACAAAATATACCGATTATTAATCATTTTTTATATAATCAGCTGTTTGTATAAAATAATATATATAAGAGCTTAAATGCGATATACTTTCCAATACCTTTTTCATATGCAAATTAAGACACATAGCATATACGTACACACATACACACACACGCACGCACGCACGCACGCACACAAAACATATATACATACATCATACATGTATAATCTAATACATAATTAGCATAATTCTGATTAATAATGGAAATGCGTATTATAAATTTACTTGTTAGTAAACTTATTCCGCTTTACTGAACTTTCACACATTAAGAGTAACAAAGATTTTATGTAATAAATAATCTATAAAATTGGAATGACTTGTAGCAAAGCTGCAATGATATTTGGGAAAATATATACAGCATAGAGCAGGGCTAGCTGAGCGCAAGGGTAAATTGGCATATACAAATATCTCAGTAACCAAAACATATCAATGCCAAACAAAAACTCAAGAGACGGAACTTACTGCGCTAAATATGTCAATTTGCGCCGGTAAACGTTCAATTTCAATAGGCAAACAAATGCGCTTTTTTATTTTTCTGTAAAAGTAAAATATTATTAGATGATTGTTCTTTTTTGTCTATGTGGTAACTGAAGTAATTAATAAAAACCAACTTTTTATATCATCAAGTCATTAGAATATTTTTTAACTTTGATATTCAAATTGCTATTTTATTTATGATTTTTTTTGTCATAAAAAATATTTCACTCGACATTAGTACGGACCAAGTATCCCAATTAATCTCATTTATAAACCGAGATACTTAAATGACACCTGTCTTTATTAATGCTTCTTATTGTTCCTCTTTTTATTAATATAAACATAAAGATAAAAATCAGACGGTAAAATTCTTTGTAAAAGAAAAATAATGTTAACAAATTTCGTAATAAAATTTAATAGTTAACCGTTAACATGTGTGCATATCAGTCTCAATTTATTGTATTTATTTGTTTTTATTTTGTATTACGTGACTATCGCACTGAAGATGGCTTTATTAGATAATTATCTTTTTGGCTCAATTTATCCCACAAATGAGGTACATTGAACCACTCTAACTTTCTAGAGAAGATTCAATATGAATTTTTATTTATAAAATATATTAAGTATCCACGAGTGCTTAAATATTGAGTTGTACAAACATGCAACATTTTAAAGCAATTCTCATTAGTCTATCAAAATAGTGTGAAAATTTATAATAGTTTCAATAAAAAGTTGCTCAACTAGTCCTGTTTTATTATAACATATAGCAATAAACTAAAACAAATTAAAGTATAGAATTATATAAAAGTTTCTTGATAGATTCTACATAAAATCAAATTGACTAATCATCAATATCATTACATAAAATCTTTGAATATTCTTTAACTGCGTGTTTCTGGTAAACATACAGTATTTATTGCCAGAAACACACAGTTTGATAATAATTTTATATTATAAAATATACTTTCTTCAGAATTTTTGGTATATTACAATGGTTCAGTCCAAATTGTGTATCAGATTTTTTAACCAATAGCTATTTGATATGATAAAATAACAAAATTTATAAACAAATATACATATGTGTAGACAAAAACAAGATCATTTATAATTTAATTAGATAAAGTTAAAATTAGATATAGCACAAATTGCTGTTCCAATCTAGTAAATAATATGGAAAGTTAAAAACATATGGTTATCCACATAGAATGAAAAAATAATACTGATTTTATTTAATTTTCTTCTGAAAGTATATCTGAAAATAATCAATAAAGGATCAGTTATCAAATATACAGAACAGTCAAATAAAACTTGTTACACACTTGTGATATGATACAATTATATTGAAATTTAAAACAGCTGTTACTGTATTTCTATAAAATTTTCAATTCATTTTGTACTTCATAATATTTAATTTAAAAAATATACAGAGAATTTCTTCTATATTAAATACATAAAGATATAATATATAATACATAAAAATGATTTAGAAATTTTTAAGCAATATTGTATTTTTCATATAAGAAAAAAGAAACAGTTTCAGACGGGTTATGTAATTATTTTCAGTTAAATGACAATAACAGCAGCCTAGAATTCATAAGAATGCAAGACACAAAGATTTATTATTATTATATTGAATAACATTGCTTCTTCGGAAGAAGAAATAGGTGAATACTTTTTTTCCCACAGCAATTTGAACACAAACTGGTTAGCTTCATTTGGTTTATATGGCTTGAATCTAGTATTTGGTTTTCTAGTATTTAACCGTTTGAGTGCCAAAAGCGGTCACGAAAAATCTATGCAAAAAGTGCTAAGCAAACACCGCAATAAACCTATTGTCGATGCATTCAATTTTTATCACACTCTCAAGACTCAATTACATAGTCAATAAATCGAACTATCTTCAAATACTAGATAACAATAGTCAATATCAAATAATAAGGCGGAAGAAAAAAGCAACAGCGCTTATTGGATATTTTAATAGAAAGCAGAAGCATGATCGCATTTGTTGGCATTTTTTAATATAAATGAGAAACGCAATCATGCTCCTTGGCATTCAAACGATTAATATATTCAATAATAAAATTAATCTTAAGTAAAAAAAATAAGTTACGTGTAGATTTGTAAATCTTGTGTTTAATATAACAACCAGCAATAATCTTATATATTAAATTAAATTATGGGAAAAACATTGAAATCATGTATATCTGTACAAACATAAGAATCTAAGCTGAATTATTTGCAACTGATCCTTTTTTTTTATACAAACATGTCAATCTTTTATCATAGAATTATCGTAGAAAATTATTGACAATATATAGAATACAAATAATTATGTACAATAGAATTTGTAATAATCTTGCAATCGTTCAATATTCATCAAAAGTACAATGAAAAAATGTATCTTTTTATATTTATATATATATATATATATATAATAAAAATTTATATTTATATATATAAATATAAACATGCACACGCATATAGTGTATATAAAGTCAAATTTGTTTAATATACATCTTTACATTAGGCAGTTTTTTCCTCTTTACTATAAATGTATCTATATATGAAGGTAAATATTCAAAAGTCGTATATCCGTATATATATTGTCTTATCAAAATGTGTTTTGACCTAGTATATATTGCAATATTCTTCAAAAACTACAGATTGGATTAATAATATATTAAATGTGTTAAATTTCTGACGCATACCTTTGTTTTACTAGCTGCTTTCTGGGTTTTTACATTGCTTCTACATTATTGAAGCATAAGGGACTCTAAGTTGCGATGCAGAATAGTATCTTTCACAGCATTAAAGACGACTTTAATATTTTCTGTGTCCACCGCAGTGGTGAAATGATGAAATAACGGCTTTCGTGGATCTCTCTTGACCGAGACAAACATATCGAGGATAAAATTTTGCACGTCCTTCATGGAATGTGGATCACCCGTAAATTGTGGAAAATACAAACGGACATTTGTATCCTGTGACCTCACTTTCTTATCAAGCAAATCCGTTTTGTTTAGAAACAAAATTATGGACACACCACAAAATATCATGTTATTCACGATTGTATCAAATATATTCTTAGATTCTTCCAATCTGTTAGTCCTCCTAAAAGATTAATAGATAAAAACAAATGGCATTATCGTTATTTACTTTGCAAAATCTTGTAAAATAAACATGTAAATAACATACCTATCTTCCAACAAGACCTGGTCAAATTCCGACGATGATACGAGAAAAAGTATAGACGTCACGCAGTCAAAGCATTGGTACCATTTTTGCCTTTGAGATCTTTGACCGCCAACATCAACGAAGAGAAATGGGATGTTATTAATCGGTATTACAAATTCGGAAATTCCTTTTGTCGCCTTTCTACAGTGTAGAATATCCTGGTGTGTAGGTGTATAGTCCTAAAAAATATTTCTTTCATATACTTTACATAAATGAACAATCAAAATTTAAAGTAATGCATATATAAACAATATAATTTTCTTTACATTTCAATAAAAAAAAATATTTAATTGTAATTATAAATTATCAGAAATATTACCACTCTTGCAATCCTATCGAGATTATCCAAGAAGTATTGGACAGAATCACTCTAGAAATATCAAATTATATGTATATCAAATATAACATATAAATTAAGAAATAATATATAAAAATAATAATTATATAGTTCAATGTTTTGATATAAAACATATTTATGTATCCCACATATACAGTGAGTGGCAAAAATTCCGGGATGGCTAATTATTTCAAAAAGTATAAGTTTTATGGAAAAATGTTTCAAAAAAAAATTGTAAAGTTTAAGAAAATATATTAGCTGGTGATATTTATTTGAGCTTTGGTTGACCTTGAAAAGCGCGGTTAAGCTGAACATAAAAATCTTAAATAAAAACTCCTATTTTTTGTTACACATTCTTGTAGCTGACGTCGAGAGCTTTTCAAAACACTATGATAAAGTTATTTTTCATTAAGTACTTTTTGAATTATAAGATTTGAAAGTTACAGACTGCGTTCCGTAATCACGCTTTTGGCGCTTACAATGTTCACGGAATCATTTTATCAAATGTTAAATAAGGATAAATCATACTCACAGTACTTAAGTGTTAAAACGGAATGCAGCCACATGCAGTCGAATTTACACCTCGTATGTGTGTATGTGTGTGAATATGTCACAGCAAATATAAGGACTCCATAATTTGTTACTCACGTAGCATTTTTTTACTCCAAATGTTAGTGGTATTATAATTTTCAAGTCTTATACTCGAAAAGTACTTAACTCGAAAGTGCTTAATGAAAAAATAATAACTCAAAAGTACTTAATGAAAAAATAACTTCATCATAGTGCTTTAAAAAACTCTCAGCTACAAGAATATGAAACGAGAAAAACGGGTTTCCATTTAAGATTTTTGTTAACCTTAACCGCGCTTTTCAAGATCAACCAAAGCTCAAATAAATATCACCAGCTAATAGATTTTTTTTTAAACCCTACAATTTTTGTTTGATACATTTTCCCATAAAACCAAGACTTTCTGAAATAATTGGCCGTTCCGGAACTTTTGCCCCTCACTGTATATCGTACATATATATGTACATACAAGATGCATGTCTATAGAGTTAAAATGAGAAAAAGATCTTACTAATTGGAATTCTCTTCGCCTATCGAATGCTCTTCTAATCGACGCATCCTTCCACAAACTTTGCAATGCTGGCACATAATGTACAAATAATTTCGTGTCCAGTATCATAGAGTTCTCAAATTTGAGTAATTGAAAACCAATATCATAATTCTTTGGATTCTCCCAAGGAATATTCAGTTTATCTCGTGCATCTACTAGAACCTTCATACCCTTTATTATATTCTGATAGATCACATGTTGGTATTCCTTAATTAGTTCGGGCTGAAAAAAATATACATACATAAATATATATATATATATATAAACTCTAATCCTCTAAAAGTAGACTTCTCACAAAAAAGACGATATATTTATGCTTTTATATACTCTATGATATAATAACATTAAACGTCAAGAGAAAATATACTTAATAATTAAAATACAATCAGTGAAATACTCAAATAAATACTATCTTTATCTATGTTTAAATGTTTAATAAATGTTAAATGTTTAATATAGGTATTGCCAATTTCAATGAAAGATATTCTTTCTGAAAAAGTTTCAGTTTTGATTTTTATTAAATTGATAAATTACTCTAAGATTAAAGTATAACACAGAAAATATCCATAATTTCAATGCTTTTTTCGTAGGCCACAGTTTTACTCCCTATTGTTTATTTTCTTTTATATATTATTTAATATATTATTACTCCCTATTGTTTATTTTCTTTTATATATAATATTATTTAATATATTATTAGAGACATAAATTCATTATTCACACAATATTTATTATATTATACAAGTACATATACTTATTTACTGTATCATTTATATTCGCCTTTTTTCTTCTCGATTATAATGCCACTCTTAGCAAAACACAAATCTAAGATCAAATTTAAAACAATTCTTCTTTCATGTTTAAAAAAAATTGCATAATGTATAAGCAAACTGATCTTAGAACATAAATTATTATAGAATATTAGAATATGAATATTAAACAATTAATTTTAATTTGAAATACTTTATTATATAAAAATAATTTATAACTTTAAAATCGCAATGGAATATAATAATTGCATATACATATGTGACATAGTTTTACTTATATCCATCTCTACCAATGTAGATAATCTTTAATCTCGATTTAACTTATTCATTATTCCAGTTCTAAGAATTAGAAAAAGATAAAGAAGAATAGTGTCAGGTTTCTTTCGCCTTGATAAAGTAATCAGCATTGTTCACGAAACGCTGGCATTCAACAATGGATCAAAGAGAAAACCCATAGACCTTTTAGCACTTTTAAAGATAAAAAATATGTTAACCTGAAATTAAAATTAATCTATATTGGTGAAAATAAGCATAAAAAATAGAAAAAGATAAAGTAAGTCAAACCGAGATAATCCAATAAACCGAGATAACATTGGTGGAATATTAGACATGGATAAACATTAGAATTTGAAAGAGGCAAAGGAGGTAAATTAAATTGAGGAAAAAAATAATCTACATTGATAGAAAATGGACTTTAATATGAAAGTTATGCGTAAAATGATCGTATTTGGAATTAAACAGATTATATAATATATATGTATAAAATTTGTGTGTATGTGTTCATATTATTCACATATGTATATTATATATACATATATATATATTTTAACATTTTATTTTAAAAACTGTTATATTTTAGAATCTTTAAATTCTATTATATTTTACAATGTCTCCTCTTGCCTGAAAGAGAATTTGCCAATAGTTTATTTTTTGTAAAAAAAATTACTGTTAACAAATATCTGGATTACGAAATTATGATAAGGAATAGTACAACAGTAAAACATTATGCTTAATTAAAAAAAAAAAGATTTAAAAAATCCCAGCAAACAGATTATAACTGCAATGTTGCGGCAACATTGTAACATTCCGGCTATATTGCAGAAATACTAGCTGGAATGTTACAATACAGTTATAATCTGTGTTTGAAGTTATAATCTGGGATATGCGATAGCTATACGAATGTGTGATTTGAAAGTTACACAGCGCATCGTGAAGGATTAAATACCCGGTAATTAAACACAAGTGCTCCGTACAGGATCGGCGGACCTTCGGAAAGCGAAATGCCGCCGATCGAGAATTTCGTCGCGATTCCACATCACGTGGTGGTGGTGCCGCGCGCGCGGGTCTCCTCCACGGCCCTTACCTCGAACTTGATCCCATGAATGATCCGCATCTGCTTGAGGAATGTCGACTTGCCGCTCTCCCCCGCGCCGAGCAGCAGCAGCTTGACCTGCCGGCGAAACGTCTGCCGGTCCTTCTCCAGCATCCGGTCGATCTCCTGGCTCTTGTAACGCTGCTCGATCTCCTCCGGGCTGAATTTAAAACGCAGGCAACACGACCACGTTAAGGAGCTCGCCATCTTGCCACCCTGCCTCTCTCTCTCTCTTTCTCTCTCTCATTCACTCTCACTCTCCGTCTTTCTCTTATCCCACTTCCTTCGTCGCCGCCACTTTTCTTCCTCCTTCCCGGCCTCTCCTCGCTTTCCTTCTCACCCCGAGGACGTTCCTCGCCTTCGCCTAGCTGCGCCGTCTTGACAACAAACCGACGAAGAGGTGCATACAAACAGAACGATCGAAGGCGGGCGCGCGCGCGCTGGCAACACGGCGATTCGCGTACGTATACTCGAGTCGCACCTCCTCCTCCTCTTCCTCCCCTCCGGGGGGGACTGTCGTCCACCCACCCCGCGAAAGCGTGTAAGCCCCGATCGGAAATCGCCGATTCAGAACCGCATTTCTCGGGCAGGCGTAACCGGCCGGAATGCGTGCGATATCACACACACACCATCACCAGCAGCGCCCGTTGTTACGACTACTTACACTATCAAGCGGACCTCGTTGACGCGCCCGACACCGAGCGGGTGCAAGCTCGCAAATCAGTGCACGCTCTCGCGCCGCTGGCCAATGCGATTTTTTTCTTCCCAATCGATCCCGTACTGTCAAACCTACGTGTATTCGCATGTATACCGTTATAACGCCGCTGTGCGTTACACACACGCACGACGCGCGGTGTTACGATACAAGTACACGTACGTGTGTGCGGAAGAATGTTCGACGCTCATTTTTTTAGCGTCAAAATTACGTGATCATAAGTTTGCTCGCACGAAGAGCAACATCAAGTTTAACGTCAATCGTATCATTCGTTTCTTAAAACGTCCAAGACAAAACAACAACAGCCCTTGACGCTGAAGCTTGAGAAAATCCAGCTTCTTTTTCGACGCTAGCGTCGAAGTCACGTGACTACCAAAAATCCAGCATGTTGACTTCTTCACCGCTCACGTCTTACTGCTCAAGTTTTTCCGTGTGCCATGGTCCCAACGCTAAAACGAGCGTCTCGTGGAATTTGCACCTCAAGAGAGAAGGAGAATATATTTCACGCGGTGACCACGACTGCCGTCGACACCGCCGTCGCTGCCGCTGTTGGATCACGATCCTCACAATCGGCCCGAGTGACCCGCGCCGAATTGGGCATGATTGAATAATCACCGGGCGGTGGTCCGCGCGCCGCGCCTCACGACGTCCACGTTTTATGTGTCACACACGATCGTGTCAGCGATAAACCCGTACATACGTCTCGCTCGCCGCACTGTCTTAATTCTTCCCCTCTCTCTCTCTCTCTTTCTCTTTCTTACGTCCCCTCTTGCCTTCGCTCTTCCTCGGGCTCGCCTAAAAAGCGGCGAGCCTCAATCGCTCCTATACACCACCTTGACACACCTTATCTGTCTTGCCGCACGTAAACGATTGCAATCCATAATGTACATACGTATGTGTACATATGGTGACTGTATCAATGCGATCGATGCGACTTGAGCTATTTTATGATAATAGTGACGGAGAAGAACAGTGAATGCGTGAAATAGTACAAGCGAGGAAACGCCACTGTTCCCCTAAGGCCTAAACTATACTTTCACCATTACACTAATCATTATCTGTCACTTCAGGGGACAATTAAAAAAAAACAGATTCTCCCAGTGACTTCTAGGTTTGTCACACATAAAATAACATTGGGTTGCGGTCGACTTGACACTATAAATGTTCTGAAGCGTTTGATTGACCAATCGGAGCAAAGAATTTTTAGAATTGACCAATCGAAATACTTCGAAGCATTTGTATAGTTAAGTGGACTATAGCAGACTATAGCCAGCTGCATATGTATAGCACAATTGCGTTTTCGATTTGTTGACTCGATCCGACTCCGAGTCAATGGCCTAGTTTACACTGAGCACTTGATACCATGGACGTAGGAATATAAGGGGACGGAGAACAAAGTCGTAATTTAGGTGAGGGGAGTGAAGCCGAAATGCGGGGAGAGATTGGTGCCCAGTTCACTCTTATAACTCTTATTGGGTCCCAGTTCTAGGGATACTCGGTCTATTATATATGTGTGTATCACACGGACACGAGAAATTATATCATTGCGCTTGCGCAAACTAACAGCCAATCAAATTTGGACACCATTTATCTCGTCGCACCTAGAGTCCTAGATTATCAGAGAAGCGCGACCGGTGTTACGAGTACGTAATAACTTCGTATAGCATACAACTGAGTCGACAAGGCACACAGGGGATA
>NW_012028453.1:5521-10284 GCF_000956235.1 Wasmannia auropunctata | reverse complement strand
ATATTTCCTTACTTTCTAATGCGTAATTTTTTGAAAATAAAGCTCCAGCAGCTCGAAAAGTGGATTTAGTACGGACACGCACCACAAATTGTGCAGAAATCTTGATTTTGCTATGTAATTTAGATCCACTTCTTCAGAGAGCGATAGTGCGCGAGGGCATTTTAGCGTTACAGCCAAAAGGCCGGCATGTCCGCTCTCGGATCCTCTCTGGCTCGGTGTAAACTAGGCCAGAGAAGCGTTCTGAAATATACCGATACTGGCTCCCTCTTGCCGCTCGCGCCTCCTGCGTTCAACTCGTTTTTGTAAACAGAAAACAGCCTCTTTATCAGCGCATTTCGGAACGCAGTGTATACCGACTCTTGTCGCTCGCGCGCGCCTTGCGCGATCAACTCGCAGAGCTTTTGTAATGGAATTATCGGCAGGGCGAGTGAAAATTGGAACAGTCGTGAGCGAACCGTGAGAACTTTTGTTTCTGTATGAGTCAATCTGTGGTCGAGTCATGGCGTATGTCAATGTATCCGAGTGGAAAGCCGATCAAGTGTGCGAATGGCTAAGAGGTACGACGAAAATGTTAATTAGTGTTGACAATACGTTTCTGATTGTGTATGGGAAAACGGGGAGATGGGATGTGTCATGAGGACATGTCGGAATCCTATTCTCACTTTCGCGTGTGTAAAGCTCCATTCTTCTCCCTCCTCTCTACACGTACGTCTTCCCTCGTTCCTCTCCACTTTGATTAATTCTCTCTGCTGTGTTGATTCATTAACGCGTATAAAAAAAACCATTCGTTCATCTATTCAATCGTACTTATGATCTTCTTAAGTATTGCATGATCTTACAAATGATTTTCTATCGCGTCCCTAATGAAATCTAACGTTAATTAAATCTTATATCATTAATGATATTAACTACCCAGTCAGCTAAGTCAAATTTTAACAAAAAGCAAATTTAAGCAAATTTGATACAAATTCTGTCATATTCAATGTCAAGCGAATTGGTGGCAGTTACACAACAAAATTGCTGACATGAGAACATGAGTACAAATTGACAGCTTGACAGCAAATTAAAGAACTCGTAAAGATCAAAAGCTTTGCGGGATTTTTATCGACAATTTACTCTTACGTCAAGCTTTGTCAGCAAAAGCACATAAGCCTAATGCCGACACAATTGACACCAATTTGCTATATTTTGTTCGAGTTTATTAGCAATTTGTAGGTAAATTGCTAACTGTGTGTATTGCTGACTGGATAATATTACTTGAATGAAAATGATTGAAATTTTTGTTGCTGTAATTCAGAATTTAAATGATCTTAAATTAGTATCTGGTTGATGAGGAGGATATATTCAACAATATTTAAGCTTTTATATGCACCAATCTCGATTTTAGTTTTAGTAGCGATTGAAAAAGCCTAAGTAAGCCGCTTTATTTATATGACTTGAATATTAAATTTTATTAATCGACATCTGTATTTCGCTCGTCTTTGGCCTTTTATCCTGACTTTTTTATTGTTTAAATTAGTATCTTGACATTTTATTTTTTTAATTGGTAATTATGTTATTTAACAATGTATAACATTGATCTCTAATAATGTTTGATATATATAGGATGGACTAAAGAAATGAGACAATTTAAAGGAATGAAATAAAAACTTAGAAACTTTATTTAATTAATTTTCATTACAAAATATACTTAATATAGCATTTACAAATTACCTTATTTCTTTATTATCCTCTTTGTTATCTTCTTTATGTTCTTAGTGTTATTGATTAACTATAATCTTATTACAATTAATACTATTGGGTTGTTTGAACCATTACGTCTTGAAAGTGACATCCTTCAAATGACCACCTTTTAGTGCATGCACACATCTCTCTCTCCTTTTTCCTCCCTTCTCCTTCTCCCTCCCCTTTTCTCTCTCTCTCTCTCTCTCTCTCTCTCTCTCATATTATCTTAATCAGTAAACAAAATGTGCAGTATGACAACAGATTAGCAACTAATTGGCAGTAGATTTGCTTACACGTTGCAGCAGATCTGGTATCATCTGTATTTGCATTAAACTCATATCTTGTTGACAGAGCCTGTCAATATAATCTGATAGCACATTGTTGAAAAAATCGAACAAAATATATTCTATCCTCTATCATTTTGTAAATATTTAAATGGAATACATTTTAAATGTTTACGAAATGGCAGAATCAGTTTCTACAGCCATTATATCATTATATTATTATATTTATACTGGTATGTTATCTTAATTATTTTATCTTTTATCAAATTTATAGTAAACACTTTCAAAATCTCGATAGATTTGGTCATTTGGGATTATAATACAATTATTATTTTAATCTATATACATATATATATTTTTTTTATATTTTAATTTTTAATATTTATTTATTTGTACACTTATCCATAGTACACATAATAAAAATTCATTCTCTGATTCCTTAAAATAATGACAGCCTAAATAAATCATTCTAAATCATTGTAAATCAGGAATGTTATCATGTGTTTATTTTTTATGTTGTAGGTTTAGATAGTACCATACATCCCTATATTCATAGTTTTTTAAATCATGATATAAATGGACAACACTTGTTGATCATACAATCACCAGATTTAGAACGTTTGGGTGTAATGAAGATTGGCCATCAAGAAATTATTCTTGGTGCTTTGGAATATCTTAGAAATTTTCATTATGACCTGGATAAAGAGAATCTGCAACTGCTGGCATTACGGCTTTCAAGCCAAGCGCATAGCTTGCACAATCAGATGTGTAGTCAAATGGACTCAGAATTCGTTAGCACTCAAGCATTGTCGGATGTAGCATCAATTATGATGGTGATCAAACCTTTAGTAAGATGGATGGATTATCCTCCATTTAGTGGAGACATAACATATCAAGGCAAGAAGAGTGAATTGCTGAATCTATCTATAGAAATGGCTGCGTGTGCACAAAGAGATAGATTTGCTGACAAGCCGGTTCAAGCAATTAGAACAACTTGCAGTCGACTAGCAACGTTAGCAGATTATATTATTCAAGATATCTCTGATCCGATAATACTGGAGCCTGCAATTTTAGATATAGCAGTATTAAGAAAGAAATCTAGCGATGATCTGGTAGGTTTTCGATTATTGTGTAACAATTAGAACATGTTAATTACCATGATTATATTTTATATTGATTTTTTAATGCAGAATTCTGTAGGATATGCTATAAGGCTAATAGAGAATTCATACAAACAAATTCTGACATATATAAAGAGAATTTATAATATTATAAACTAATTACAAACATTTTATAAGTGATTACATATATCGTGGAGTCATTGACAATTCAAAATAATAATAGATCACTTATAATTAAATATATTCAAAATATGTTTAAAATAATAAAAATTTGGTACTTGCTTTAGCAAGTTTTCTTCCACGTAATACGTGTTTAAAAAGTATTAAAAATTAAAGCTTAATATTCGAAATATCAATCAGTATTTATATACACAAAGCTCCTTTTTTGACTGTAAAATTGCTAAAGTGAATAAATATTCTATTCTTCTTATATACACAAAGTAAATGCATGTCAAAGTCACAATATGAGTTGATACTTTATATTTCATCATTGAAATATCAGTAATATTATTGTGTAATAAAAAAAAGTTATCTTTTAAGAAGCTGAACATTAAAAAAATTGTTATTTTGAGAATTTACATTTATTAAAACTTCTTTGTTTACATGTTTTATTAGCGAGTTACATCTTTTTTATTCTAGAGTTTTGAAATATGCTTCTGTTTGTTTAATCTTAAGTCTGTTATTAATCTTTTTTTTAATATTTACATGCTACATAATATTTACTGGCTACATTTACTCCAAAATGATTTGATTATCATATCCTGCATTGATAAAGTTTCTAACAAGCCATATTTTGTGATTGCTGCTTCCTGTTCAGATAATATTTCCTTTATAACCGTACAATCAAAATATTTTTGAATTCAAATAATTTTATAAACATCGTACATAAAATATTTATTATTAAACACTATTTAATTATTAAAATAATTTTTAGGGTTTTCATATCTTACCATCTTTTCATGGAATACACCAGATAACTGAAGTTAAACCTGGATCTGCTGCACATCAGACTGGCAAAATGATGGAAGGAGATGAGATAGTTCAGGTAATGTCTTATTTATTATATATTTAAGTTTTGACAAATTATTTAATTCTAATATGCATCTAAATTTATTAGGTAAATTATCAAACGGTAGTTGGTTGGGAAAAGAAGCATTTGCTTGAATTATTTCGTGAAAGCCCAGCAGTAATGCTTTTGACTATAAAACGTAGACCAAAGCATACTAAAATGTATGGAAAACTTTACATAGGGCCATATAAACTTCCAAGTAACAAAAACACCTCTTACTCAAAGCAAGGGCGTAATGTTTCATCTCCTAGACCAGATTTATTAACAATATCTGATTTTGCAATGCCATCACCTAGGTAAGCTATCTTTCTACATGTATCTTAATTATAGTACTGCTAACATTCTTTTTTTATCTGATAACATGGATACACAGAGTGTCCCAGAAGGTAGGCAATTTCTCAAAAGTATGCAAATCAGATGAAAATAAATTTTCTATAAATCTTTTCTATAACGTATATCACTGCCAAGATAGTCATCTTTAAAATAAAGATTTAAAAAAACAATTTTCTTAAATAATATAATTTTTGTGCTGTTGTTTAAGTGTTGATGAATTTATAATAATTA
>NW_012028453.1:0-1159 GCF_000956235.1 Wasmannia auropunctata | reverse complement strand
CTCCAGCTGTGATAACAATTGTCACCTCAACCCGAAACTTCTCGGTGATTAATATCTCGTAAGGTACCATTTGTGGCACACAGTCCAGTCCCAAAATCGAGGACCCAAAAAAACGGGTGAAAAAACCTTTTTTTTTATCACTCTTTTTACGCACATGTTATGTTTCGGAGATGTAACTCGTTAACTCGATGCTCGAAGTATGCCGTGCTTCCATCTCGAGCTAGAGTTCCGACGACCGTGGATCTCCACCATTTGTCGATATATCTTCCCACTGGCGCTTTTCGGTAATGGGAAGTTCGTCGCGGGATGGCGGTGACGATCTTTTTGATAGAACGCGCGGATTTGGCATTATAAGCGCCGAGAACTCTTTGCCGTGCGACTTCACGCCTTGTCCTTCATTTTTATTTCTTAGCCGTGACGCCAAGTCAGATCTCCAAAAACGCATGCAATATATGTATATGCTGCATGTGCGGATGTAGTGATTCGTCCGATCCCGCCTTTTTTCTTCGTCGTGCACGACCTTTTTAGAGCTCTACGCAACACAAATTACGGCTAAGATGCTGAGACAATTGCAATATAATTGCAATATTCATAATCAGAAACGTCTCGTGAATATTCCTACAGAGTAATTTTTTCGATAAAAAGGCAAAATAAAAATTTATTATATCTCACTTGATTCATACTATAGTGCAGTTTGGCGATTTTATTTATATTAAGGGAGCATTTACGTTAGGAGCAGAAATGCAGAATCAATCACAAGTTGTCCCAGTAGTTGCCAATATTATACTATATTATACTATATTTTACTTCCACAATTCCACAAAAATGACCTGTACGAAGTTAGCTTCCCACTTTTAGAATTAACTTATTTCGAGAGTTGTGCTGAATTGTGCTATGTTTGTGCTACATTGTACTAGAATATTAAAATTGTAATATGAAAAATACGTCAAAAAATTAAAAAAAAAATTTTTTTTTAATCAGCCATTTTTCATTTTTTTTTTCAATTTTTTCATCTGTGCTAAAGTTTTACTTTTAAATAGTAATAAGAAAAGTAGTGAATGATAAAAAATAATTGTATACAATTCTGTGTGCAACTAACGTTTATATTCGTAAGTTATTTAAATAATATAGAATTGCATATTTAAGTTGTGCTACCTTA
>NW_012028452.1:1665-3502 GCF_000956235.1 Wasmannia auropunctata | reverse complement strand
CAATAAATGAGAATCCAATAGTCATAATTATGGGAGAGACGGGAAGTGGTAAGTAAGATTATTATAATTAACAGCAGTGAAAGATATCAGATTTCGTTAATTTTTGGGAGAACGTTATGATAATATTAGGCTAAGCACAATTTTTTTTAGTGACTTCTCTTTTGTTTAATTATTCAATTCCGTCGCAGGGAAGACAACGCAAGTGCCTCAGTTTTTATACGAGGCTGAATATGCTCAAAATAAATTGATCGGGATAACCGAACCGAGAAGAGCGGCAGCGATGTCGATGATCAAGCGTGTAGCTGAAGAATTGAATCTCTCCTTTTATTTTTATCTAAAATGTTATTACGTTGTCTAATGCACAGAATTGTTGGTTCGTCGTTTAGAGATATACTGCGCGAAGGTGACGCCACTTGGACGCAGTATCGCCGCGTTCCAGGTGTCTCCGTGTTACGGCAAGATGCTGGGCACTGTCGCATCGGCACAACTTGTCGAAATACACGATATGCATGGTGGCGGCTCTTAGCGAGCAAGAAGTACTGATAGAGGCTCTCGACATGGAGGGTTCGACTGAGAGCAAGTGGCTGCAAAAGCGCCGTTATTGGGCTGGAACCGACAATAGTTCCACTTCTCGGTACGTGATGTCGTAATTTTCCATTTACGTAACGAATGTTACGAGTGATAAATGAGATAATCTTTCTGCTTCTATGCACAGGTGATCCAATGGTTTTGATAAGAGCCATCGGAACTGTCGAGTACACGTGGTCGAAGGGACGACTGTTGTCCTTCTGCGAGGAGAACGGCTTGAGACACAAGCACACAAGGCCATGGTCGAGATTAGGAAAGCTTAGGCAACAGCTCACCAATGAGATTAATTTGAACGTTTCGAATCTAAATTTAATCATTGATCCAAAATATGTATTATCTTTTAAACAAATTTTATTCTGAATATTCTCTAGCTTCTGTATATAGAATTCAGTAATCTTTTGGAGTGAAGGAAATTCTTGGTCCTTAATTGATTTTTTATTTGATTGAGTTTTTTTTATATGATTAAACGATTATTAGATTTTGGATGATTAATTATATGATTATTAGATTTTTTTATATGATTTAATTTAGAAAACCGAAATTCGACTGTGCATTTGTGAACAATGAGATTGCGACACTTTTTTTTTAGTAAGTTTTATGAACGCGTGGTTTTTAACATTCTAATGTTTCTCAAATAATATTAAATAAATGGTGATGTTAATATTAACATTTGGTATAGTATCATTTTAATTATATATAACATGTTTGCGAGTTTATGCATTCGTAAATTCACCGAAGAAAAGTGTCGCGACCTTATTGTCCAGGGCTGTACATGTTTGTGTCTACAACGAGAACTCTTACAGAATGCCGCTGCTGACCGACACGGAAGCGAAATTCCTGCCTCAAATACTCCCTTCGAGTATGGCGGATCAAGTCGTGAGGAAGGTTTTGCCGGACGAGGTAAAGGAGGATCAGGACAAGGTCAAGTGGAAGCACGCTTACAGGTATGCTGTTAATTATCATCGATAATTGAGACTTAATTGATTACTTAATCAATCTCTCAATTCTGTCTTTTAGAACGCCAGAAATGAAGGAACCTATGTTCATGCATTCCTCGTACGTTCTACGGAAAACCAGCCCGGAATGGGTGATTTATCAAGAGGTTTACGAAACGAATAAGATGTAACATGCGAGGCGTCACGGCGATCGAGTGGCTGCCGAAATTCGCGTCCACGTTGTGCCGTCTCGTCGCGCGCCATTGGCTGATCCATCGCCAAGGTATTTTCACCTTGTTATATAATTATTTTAT
>NW_012028452.1:0-764 GCF_000956235.1 Wasmannia auropunctata | reverse complement strand
TTCGCGATTAAATGCGTGGAATCCTTTAATTTCAGTTCTGCTGCCAGAAGTGGCTGCCAGAATCCACGCCAAAAAGAAAATCGAAAAGTATGTTTCAAAGGCCATTATCATATGCTATCATCATAAAACTATCTAAAAAAGATAAGATATTAATCAGCAAAAAATGGATAAGACATATAATTAATGCAAGATATTCGTAAAATGAGAACTGTAGACCAAAATATGTTTGATTTTATGCTGTATTAATACTTACTAATTTAGTTGCATAGTTTTTGAAGTGATGCTGGTGTCTTCGACATTGACTATTCCAGGTCCAAATTGAGGAATTGGATTTGCATCTATGTTCCTGTAAAGACAAAGTGGTTTGTTATTATAGTGAAACACAATAGTGAAAATTATAACTAAGAAATAAGAATACTTACACATTCATGTTGAACAGCATCTTTTCTACGTCTTTAAGGGCATTAAATACCCTCGCTTGCGAATTGTACAATACATCCTTCCTGTAAATCCCTACCGCACTGTAAAAATTCATTAAAAATTTAACGGTTAATAATTATTTTACGCGCGTAGAAATGAAAACTATAATTTTCTCACTCATACTTACATTCCCTCTTCTACTTTAGACAACTCAAATTTCAAAGGTATTAAATGATCATGAATCATACGCTTTAAATCTTCTGTCATATTTTGATAAACAACTTGATTATCCATTTTGATCTGTAAGCCGAAAAATTCGTGTGTATATATATATATATATATAT
>NW_012028451.1:13063-13467 GCF_000956235.1 Wasmannia auropunctata | reverse complement strand
TAAGCCCCCATGTTATTTTTGAATTTATCTAAATGAGCATGCAGCATATGTACTTTTAAAGACATCCTGCAACCCATGGCCTTGAAATTTTTCAACATATCCTTTGTTACACCGTGGCAGGGGTGTAACGTGGAAAGGACTCGTAGTGGCGGATGTTGAAGTGATGCACAGTTATATCGTTTAACACAATGACTATATTTTACGTGCTACTTACAAGTTGATCACTGCGCGTGCCGACAGCGTAACGTTATGCGTTAATGCTTAGAAGTGAACTCCGCAGTGGTCCGCTGGACGGCGGGTTTTATCCCGTCTCGAGTGGGCCACTGCACTGCTCAGCAGTTGCAATTGTTGCTTAATTGCAACTGCCGCAGTTTTTGGAGGATGCGTATTGAGGTTGCCGAAGT
>NW_012028451.1:0-977 GCF_000956235.1 Wasmannia auropunctata | reverse complement strand
GCTCTTCCGATCTTAACAAACTGAAATTAGTTTCAATTTTTATACAATCGTCAATCATTAACAAAACTAAAATAGCTATGGTTAAATTTTATTTATTTATATTATTGCTGTCACAGCAATTTTATGTTAATTAATGTAGCTAAAATAGCTGTGGCTAATTTTGGTCTTTTTGATTGTTGTCACAATAATTTTACAGCTATTAATACATATAAAATAGCTGTGGCTGAATTTTGGCTTTTGTAATTGCTTTCACAGCGACTTTATAGCTATTAATACAACTAAAATAGCTGTAGCTGAATTTTGGCTTTCGTTATAGTTTTCGCAGCGACTTTACAGCTATTAATACAGCTAAAATAGCTGTAGCTGAATTTTGGCTTTCGTTATATTTTTCACAGCGACTTTACAACTATTAATACAACTAAAATAGCTGTAGCTGAATTTTGGCTTTTGTTATAGTTTTCACAGCGACTTTACAGCTATTAATACAGCTAAAATAGCTGTAGCTGAATTTTGGCTTTCGTTATCGTTTTCACAGAGACTTTACAGCTATTAATACAGCTAAAACAGCTGTAGCTGAATTTTGACTTTTTTATTAGCTATTAAAACGTTCTTGCAATTAAAAATCCAGCAAAATAACTTTTCTTGCCAAATAGCTGTATTTAATGCTGGTGGGACGTTATACTAGCCACATTTTTGCTGTCAAAGCCAATCTAGCTAGACTGTGCTACTTGGGAGAGAATCAATCGAGATTTAGAAAAAACCATTCTTGTGAAACGGCAATACAAAGTGTTATTGATGACTGGAAATTGATAGTTAGTGAGGGAAAAATGATAGAAGTTATATTCCTAGACTTAAAATGGGCATTTGAAACAATAGGACAAGATTGCTGGATAAATTAGATCAGTACGGAATAAGAGGAATGGTACGTAATAACTTCGTATAGCATACAACTGAGTCGACAAGGCACACAGGGGATA
>NW_012028450.1:12366-15581 GCF_000956235.1 Wasmannia auropunctata | reverse complement strand
TAACATTTCGAGCTTTCGGCCGCCATTTTCGATGCCGCCATCATGAATTTTGAAATGAGTATGTACACGTTTTAAAGTTTAGAGTTCATGGACGCTGTATTTTGACTCAAGACCATCCTAATGTTGTTTCGATGTGAAAATATCGCTTAAAAAAAAAATTTGAGTGAAAAATCACGGTTTTTTTCCAAAAAATCGACTATAACTTTTTTGGACTTTGTTTATGACAAATTCTGATGACAGATTCTGAAAGAGCAAGAAATTTTACATCAGAAATGATGTTGCTAGAATTTTTTCAAGGCCATTAAAATAAAAAATTAAGCCACTGAAAATTGTTCAAAAAATGTGTCCGCCTGGACGTTAATGGGTTAACAAAATTTTTAAAAAAGCGTTTTATAGCTTAAAATCTCCACTTTTCAAGTTTATATTTTAGAAAACGATTAACTGACTTTTTTCGGAGTCGCATTGAAACAAAGATAGAGATATGACAAATCGCAAAATTTTTTCCTAATTTTGCAAAGTTCCATGGCGCGAACTAAAAATCGCACACAAACGCGGTGTACAGCTTTCGAAAAAATGAATCTTTTTCTTTAATTTGTTTTTTTGTTGAGCGTTGTACAATTTTTTTACCGAGTTATTTAACAATGAAGCAAAAAAGGTTATTTTTGTTTCAATGTTGAATAACTCGGTGAAAAAAATTGTACAACACTCAACAAAAAACGAATTAAAGAAAAAGATTCATTTTTTCGAAAACTATACACCGCGTTTATGTGCGATTTTTATCCCGTGCCATAAAATTGCAAAGTGTGGGAAAAATTTAACAATTTGTCACACCTCCATTTGTATACATCATGTATGCGGCTCTGAAGAAATTTAGTTAGTCGTTTTCTAAAATCAATTTGAAAAATGAAGTGCTGTAAAGTTTTTTGAAAAATCTTATTATGATTATTTTTGAGGAAGTTACTCTGTCTTGAAATTGTGTCTGTTTCTGAACAAAATTAAATAATCACTTAAAACATTAAAAAGACCAAATTCAAAATTTATGTACAGTGGCGGACAAAAATAAGTTTGAAAGGTAAATTAAATGAAAAATGTCATTTTTCTGAGAAAATGGAGCTTTATTTTCAAACATAAATGAGTATTTTTTAAGTATCTGTATCTTATAAAATAATGAACATGAAAACAAAATAGAGACATAGAAAGTTAATAGTTTTTTTTTACATTTGAACAAATAAGAAAACTAGGTAGACAAAAGTAAGTTTAATTTTGTTTGCGATTACATTTTGTTAACTTTAATATTTTGTAAAACCTCCTTTGCTTTCTATTACTGCTTGTAGTCTGTTTGGTATACTTTTAATTTTTAATTAAATTTTCTAATATATTTATTGGAAGATTATATCATTTTTGTTGTAATGCTTCCCAAAATGATTCTTTGTTAGTACGGGTATACTTAAAGGGATATAATATACGTTCATCTAAAATCATCCAGAGATTCTCTATAGGGTCGAGATCTGGCGACTGGAATGGCCATTCGAGCTTTTCAATTTTTTTTTAGTAAAAAATTTATATGCTACTTTAGAAGTGTGCTTAGTTTCATTATCTTATTGAAAGATAAATGACCTTAAACACATTTTTTCTGCTGATTGTAATAAATTATTATTTAAAATGTTATAAGTTAAAACCAGTCATTCTCCCATCGATTTTAACCAATTTCGCAGTACCACTTTTAGAGAAACAGCCCCAAAGCATAATCGAATCACCACCATGCTTCATAGTCGATTGAACATTTTACTCTTTTACTCCGACGGCGATGACTTACATTATACCCTTTTCTTTTTCTTTTCGTTCATTAACTCAAATTTAGATTCGTCAGACCTTATAGTCAGGTTACAGTTAATGTGAGACGACCACATGCTATCTCGCCCAGGCGGGCATACACTGTAGTCGGATTACAAGTATGTGAATATATTTTAAAAGATAGAGTACAGAAAGTGGCGAGTCGCGTTTGCCTTAACGCTATGCTTACGATTGACTATGACGCCGAGAGTCCTTGACGACAAAGACCTCGCTTTTTTATAACAACCGAAAATCGCTGCCGATCGAGATTAGGCGGTGACTGCCACCTATCGTAACGCGCGCAGTTCAGAGGCGCAGAACGACGCAGAACAACGCATGGAGCGTACTGCACATCCTACAAACTTGGCCATTCTGCATAGCATTTGTCCTCGAATGCTTATTTTAATACAGATCAAAATACATTCTATTTTCTTATATAAATCTTATTTAACATGTATGAAAGCTTAAAGTATATCTTTTGCTGTTTTCTATTTATCGTTCTCTGTGTCCTCATCCTTTTCGTCATCGCATAATTATGGCTTCATATAATCGACTACTGTTGAAGTTTCTTGAGGTCCCTTATGATCGCTTATTTTCGAGATAATATACCGATCATTTCGCATTGCTCTAATTATGCGGTATGGACCTAAGAATTACAAAATTTGAGCCCTGGACCTAACTGCGTTTGCTTAATTGCGACGAGATCTCCTTCATACATCCGCGCTTTCTTCCTTTTTTTTATTAAAGTTTTGTAAATTTTGTTGTTGAACTTCTAATTTTTCGGTAATTTTTCTTTTTGCTTCTTGACGGATATTATCACGCTCTTCTTCGAACATTCGCGACCATTCGCTTTCGATCATTTCGCGAATTTGTGTCTTTTTTTAGGCGTATATGGATACTAAACATTAATTGGAATGGTGTTCGCTTATGTATTAAGCCGCGCTTTTTAAACAGAATCAATCGTAACAAAAATAAGAGTGTTATAAACATAAAACTCCTACATATATACGCGGTTTCTTTTTGCGTTTTTACTCCCGTACATAACTTTGCGATATGCCCGTGTTGATTACATTTGAAACACTTGGTACCTTTGTCCTTTGACGGACACGTCTTACTTATATGGTCCTTGCTACCGCAATTAAAGCATCGCTTCGTCTCCGTAGAACCTGCGTCCTGTATCATCTTCTTATTGTTATCTTCTTGTTTTGGTAGCTTCGTCCTCGATTTTCCTGCTTTCTTTATCGCTTCGTATTGGGCAAATCTTTCCTTCAATTCTCGTACCGTCTTCGCTCCGTACAGTATCGCCTTACTAACAACGTCATCTCGGATACCCTCGATAACGTATTGAATTGCCGACTGAGTGTCGACGTCCGCCTGCGCTG
>NW_012028450.1:0-959 GCF_000956235.1 Wasmannia auropunctata | reverse complement strand
CGAGTACAGCGATTTGTATTTAAAAACAGATGTCTTGTTGTTGGCTGATATCTTTGAAGATTTTCGCGATAGTTGCATCGGAAGTTATGGACTTGATCCTGCATACTATTATACTCTACCAGAATTCACGTGGGACGCGATGTTAAAACATACGCGAATCAATTTTGAATTGCTTACTGACATTGACATGGTCATGTTCATCGAATATACGCGGTATACGCGGCGGTCTGAGTCAATGTTCTAAGAGATACGCGCGAGCCAACAATAAGTATATGCAGTCATACGATCCATCGAAACCGTCATCGTATTTAATGCATTTCAATGTAAACAATTTATACGACTGGGCAATGTGTCAACCATTACCGTACAGAGATTTTCAATGGGTCAACGACGTAACAAATTTTAATGTTACGGATGTTGCGTTAGATTCCCCAATAGGCTACATTCTAGAGGTAGATTTGAAATATCCTCAAAATCTTCACGACGCGCACACTGACCTACCGTTCTGTCTGACGCGCAATAAGCCGCCCGGCAATCGGCAGGACAAGCTCCTCGCAACCGTATACGATAAGAAGCATTACGTCATACATTACCGCACTCTGCAACAGTGTACTCGTCACGGCCTCCGTATCTCAAAGATTCATCGCGTATTGCAATTCGCGCAATCTCCATGGCTTCGTGATTATATTGAACTAAATACGAAATTTCGAACATTAGCCAGGAATGAATTTGAAAAAAATTTGTACAAATTAATGAATAACGCGGTATTTGGCAAAACCATGGAGAATGTGCACAATCACGTCGATGTGCGGCTTTTAACGAAATGGGAAGATAGATTTGATGCTGAGGCGATGATCGCGAAACCAAATTTTCACAATCGTAGCGTCTTTTCGGAGAATCTGGTCGCGGTAGAAATGCGCAAACTCGAGGTCAAGTTTAGATCGGAAGAGCACACGTCT
>NW_012028449.1:12257-13273 GCF_000956235.1 Wasmannia auropunctata | reverse complement strand
TAAGTTAAAAATTTCTTTTACCTTTCTAAATGCCAATGTTTTTCTATAAAATCCTGAACATTGGACAATTTGTTTAGAAAAAAAAATTATGATAATGGGCGTAACGCTCGCAAAAATAATATTTTATTTTATATAAGCTTAATTTACAAGTAAAATATTAAATTTATTTGATCATTTATATTGTATTTATTTTATTAAAGTAATCTAATTTTAAACAATTGTAAAATTGTAATATAAAATGAATAATGATTTTTAAAATTAACTCTTAAATGAACAACTTAATCTTAATGTAACTTTTTACTACTGTTATAAGTTTCTTTTTTATGCAACTTTTAATTAAATTAATTGTGTAAGTCATTAACTTTAACTTTAAGCTTATTTTACATATTAAATTCCTTATTCTCCTTATTTTCTGTTTTCTGTTTACTATCCTTTTTATTGTGTCCGAGTCCTAGCTAATATTAAACTGCACGATTACATCTTGGTAAATAATTGCAGTTATTCTCATTTGTATATATTTATTTTATGGAATTATAATAAAATAATACAAATATAGTGTTACGTGATATATTGAAATTATAATATTGGCGCGCACTTTCAAAATGTACATCATTTCCGATTTCACAACATCATGCCGACATTGTCTGATCTCTACCTAGAGGATCTCTATGCGTTCCTGCCTCCCGGTTTGATTTTTCCAGCGTGCGTCATCAGAGGTCAGCATCTCTAGTAATTTTCCAAACGTTTACTGGTTCTCAGCTTTCGCCCACCATGCTTGGCGAAGGCTTTCATATTCTTCCGGTAACGCAAGGTATAGAGGAGCCAGCTAAGAATGCGTGAGCACATAAAAAGAGACAGAAAACGAGTCGCCCATCTGCATCCTTGTTCAATTGCGCATGCGAGAAAAAGATAAAAGATGGATGTACCCTGATGTACCCTTCGCTCTTCCATTTTCTTTCTCTTTCTATCAGCTCACGGTTCCAGTCAAAGGCGCCGCCAGGTCTCCCCTACTCTAT
>NW_012028449.1:0-501 GCF_000956235.1 Wasmannia auropunctata | reverse complement strand
TGACGAAGTTACACTCATTTGAAGCTTGTCTAGTTTAAAATTATAGAATACATATGCCAAAAATAAATGATTACCTTACTCTACCATCTAAAAATAGGCAAAATTCAAGAGAGTGTAACTTCGTCAAAAATGATCGTATCGAGATGATCAAAAAAGCATTTTACAGCTTGAAATCTCTACTTTCCAAATTGATATTTAAGAAAACGATCCTACTGATCTTTCATGGAATTACACGGATAGAAAAGGAGACCCGACAAATCCCAAAATTTTTTACGAACTTCGACAAGTTCCATGACGCAAATAAAAAATTGCAAATGCAGTTTACAGCTTTCGAAAGAGTGAATCTTTACCTTCAATTTGCTTTTTTTTTAGCGTTGTACGATTTTTTTCACCGAGTTATTCAACATTAAAGGAAAAAAAGGTTCCTTTTTGCTTCAATGTTGAATAACTCGGTGAAAAAAAATCGTACAACGACTGAGTCGACAAGGCACACAGGGGATA
>NW_012028448.1:8240-8755 GCF_000956235.1 Wasmannia auropunctata | reverse complement strand
AGCTTCAAACCGCGAGAATCGACGTTTGAGCGGTGGGAACGTCGCGGGCGCTCGTATACGGCGGTTCCGCGCTTCGCACGTCGAGATTCGACGTTTGAATGGTAGAAACGCCGCGAACGCAAGGATACGACGTTTCCGAGCTTCAAACGGCGAGAATCGACGTTTGAGCGGTGGGAACGTCGCGGGCGCTCTTATACGGCGGTTCCGCTCTTCGAACGTCGAGATTCGACGTTTGAATGGTAGAAACGCCGCGAACGCAAGGATACGACGTTTCCGAGTTTCAAACGGCGAGAAACGACGTTTGAGCGGTGGGAACGTCGCGGGCGCTCGTATACGGCGGTTCCGAGCTTCGCACGTCGAGATTCGACGTTTGAATGGTAGAAACGACGCAAACGCAAGGATACGACGTTTCCGAGCTTCAAACGGCGAGAATCGACGTTTGAGCGGTGGGAACGTCGCGGGCGCTCGTATACGGCGGTTTCGCGCTTCGCACGTCGAGATTCGACGTTTGGAAT
>NW_012028448.1:0-507 GCF_000956235.1 Wasmannia auropunctata | reverse complement strand
AACGCCGCCGAACGCAAGGATACGACGTTTCCGAGCTTCAAACGGCGAGAATTCGACGTTTGAGACGGTGGGAACGTCGCGGGCGTCTCGGATCCGGGCGGTTCCGCGCTTAGCACGTCGAGATTCGACGTTTGAATGGTAGAAACGCCACGAACGCAAGGATACGATGTTTCCGAGCTTCAAACGGCGAGAATCGACGTTTGAGCGGTGGGAACGTCGCGGGCGCTCGGATCCGGCGGTTCCGCGCTTCGCACGTCGAGATTCGACGTGTGAATGGTAGAACCGCCGCGAACGCAAGGATACGACGTTTCCGAGCTACAAACGGCGAGAATCGACGTTTGAGCGGCGGGAACGTCGCGGGGGCTCGGATCCGGCGGTTCCGCGCTTCGCACGTCGAGATTCGACGTTTGAATGGTAGAAACGCCGCGAACGCAAGGATACGACGTTTCCGAGCTTCAAACGGCGAGAATCGACGTTTGAGCGGTGGGAACGTCGCGGGCGCTCGGA
>NW_012028447.1:0-441 GCF_000956235.1 Wasmannia auropunctata | reverse complement strand
CGTGTGCTCTTCCGATCTGTCGCCGAAGACGTCTAACGATGTAAATCACCCTCCGTGCGAGAGTCGACGACTTCTCCGCTTCAATAGCGAGAAGAACGACCGACGTGCATCGCAACGATCACGGTCCGTGTTTCATATACGTTCGAGAAGCCGTACGGGGCGTACGAGACACGAGTAACGTGTACGCACGACCGCATCGTACCGCTCGGCTAGCCGAGCGCACCGCACCCCTTATAGTACCCAACCGACCGGACAAGCGGTCGGCGACGCACGGTCTTATGCACGGCCGCTTATGGGCGCGAACGTCGATAGACCGAGGCGCGCGGGACTTAGCCGCTGGAAGCGAGGTACCGCCGCGGCGTGTTGCTTTGGCCAAGTGTACCTCCGGCGCCGAAAATTCTTCGCTATCGGGGACTGAGTCGACAAGGCACACAGGGGATA
>NW_012028446.1:12681-13896 GCF_000956235.1 Wasmannia auropunctata | reverse complement strand
TCTTGTAGACACATCTACTAGACCTGTCTATTAGACATTTAAAAGATAACATTTAGACGTCTAGCTAGATGCGTCTATAAACATATTTTAGACGGTCGAATAGACATCTAATAGACGTCTATCCGATCTCGCGTTTCTGCCTGGGTAAACTACCATTTGGTTATTCGGAGTCACCAGCCGAATTTCAAAAAAGACTCTTATTTATATTACAACCACTTATTAGAGAAAATAAAATCCTAGTGTATATTGATGATATTTTAATACCATCGAAAACAGTTGAGCATAATTTAGAAATTTTACACCAATGTTTATCATTACTTAAAAGTTATAATTTTGAAGTCAACTATTCTAAGTGTTTCTTTTTAAAGAAAGAAGTAGAATATCTTGGCTATATTATTTCCAGCCAGGGCATAACGCTCAGTGATCGACATATTATGGCAATTAAAAATTTCCCTATACCAAAGAATGCTCATGAAGTCCAACGATTTCTAGGCTTAGTAAGTTATTTTCGGAAATTTATCCGAAACTTTGCCACAATTTCTAAACCACTATATTCTCTTTTAAAGAAAAATGTAAATTTTGAATTTGACATTAAATGTCTTGAATTATTTAATGAACTCAAAAATTCCTTAATATCGTATCCGATTTTGCAACTATACGATCCGAGCAAACCAACTGAACTTTATACCGATGCGAGTTCGGTTGCAGTCGCGGCGATTTTATTACAAAAACAGGTCAATAATCAACTCGCACCAGTCGCGTATTATAGTCAAATAAATAATTCAGCAGAAACACGATACCACTCCTATGAGCTCGAAATGCTTGCCATTATTAAAGCAATCGAAAGATTACATATTTACTTATATGGAATTCAATTTACCATAATCACTGATTGCCATGCAGTTGTTTACGCAATAAATAAAGCTAGCTTAAATCCAAGAATTGCAAGGTGGATAATTCGTCTGCAGTCTTATAACTTTAAGATTATTCATCGACATGGAATCAAAATGGAACATGTAGATGCATTAAGCCGCGTTATCGCAGCAGTAAGGACATTACCACTCGAAAAAGAACTAGCTTGCAAACAATTAACAGATCCACAAATTAGAACTTTAGCTAATACTCTTGAACAAAAAGACAATGAGCAATACGAACTTATAGAAGGCTTAGTTTATCGTAAGTTTCCAGATAAAGCACGTTTTTATGTTCCTGATT
>NW_012028446.1:0-365 GCF_000956235.1 Wasmannia auropunctata | reverse complement strand
TCTCAAGCCTATCTAGCATGGGATAATCTGGGGTTATATCTCCCTGAGGACAACACTACTGCCAAAAATAGGTCGGGGCTAGCACTCTTAAACAATCGTCGCTCTAATCGGCTCCCTAAACGCGTTCTGTCACAAGATCGCAAATTTAATAAAGAATACAGCCATCTATCACACGAGCCTTGCCCTTCAGATTTTGTATTGGGTGAGGCTCGAGGAGGGGAGGACTCTAATAGTATCAGTGTTAGTGTCCGTTCTATGCCTGCTATACGAAAAAGGAAAGAACTTTCCTCACAAGCTTCTTTAACACATAACTTTTTTTCAAATCCTGCCTTAGAACAGACGTAATAACTTCGTATAGCATACAA
>NW_012028445.1:21004-21831 GCF_000956235.1 Wasmannia auropunctata | reverse complement strand
GAAAATGAGTTATGTGCCATTTAAAGTATACGTTGAAGATACTGGAGATGCTATGGAATTTCACTTAACAGAAACAGAAGCTGCGAAAGTAACTACAGGTTAGGAAAAATAAAAATATATTAACTTTATAGAACTTTGCATAATTGAATAATTTTAATAGTTTTGTTTCTGTTCTAATCAAAAATTTAGATAAAGGATTTCTCATAAAATTAGTAAACGATGAATACGCTAAGCAGAAAAGCAAGACTGGTAAAATAATCAACGCGTGTATATCTATGGAAAAAGGTTTATCTTCTGTTCCATCTTCATCAACTTCTGCATCTACCTCAGAGGCAGGTTCTATAAGCATTCCATTATCTGATGCACAATCAATACAGTATACTTCGGCACAAAATGTCGAAGAATCAACTGGTGAGTATGAATTTAATTCCTGGTGAACTAAATAATTTTGTTATCGTTAATTGAAAAGATTAAACAAAATGATCAAGAAACAAGGGGTGTTGAAATAAATAATTAATAAAAGTTAAAGCATATTATTTTGACTTTTATCAATATTAAATTGTTATTATATATCAACATTCTTTATTTTTTACTTATTTCTGGACGTTTAAACTTTTTCGATTTAGTTTGCATACACGTGAGCTACACATTTATTTTCTATTTCTGTTTTATCTTGTTGTTCTAATCAAACAATTTCTATCTTATAGACAATGACAAATCTTTATTTATATGGACATCAAAAACTATATTCTTACTCTTGGAAAAATATGAGGAACGAATGAACGAGTTTTCATCAGGAACAAAACGACATTGTAAAATCTGGGAAA
>NW_012028445.1:6588-13176 GCF_000956235.1 Wasmannia auropunctata | reverse complement strand
TGATGATATTTTAAGATCTTTTAAATTGAAAATTTTTGTTAATTGTTATAATTTTACTTTTAGAACGTGCGTATTATCACATGTACAAAATAAAATTAAAGTAAATATTTTAGCAAATACTAAATTCATTTCTTATTAATTTAATTAGTTCTATATTTCATATATATATATATATATATATATATTAATGTCAAATATAGTGTAGTAGTGTAATGTTAACTACAAATAATTTTGTTTAGTATTTCTAAAATATTATCAAATATTGTTTATACTTTATAATAATTGTGCAAAAAACATAAATTTTTTTCCTATTAATTTAATGTCCAATCATGTTTGAACTTGCAAATAAAAAATATCGTCTGTAAAATATTCATCTTAATTAAACAAGATTGCATTATTAAATATACAAAAAGTAAAGAAATTTTTAAAATATTACTTATAATTTTTACACATCTTTTAATTTTGACATATTTTTCCTTTTTATACATAATTTCGTATTTATAATCCATTATTTCTAATTTATGATTACCATCAATTTTTTAACCAGTTCCAATAATTTTGAAAATGTTTGATAAGATGCGTAGGTTTTTATAGGAGGAGGTTAGGCCAGGCAGTGCAACGAAATGATTCCTGTGCGATATATATGCAGATGCCTTTAATTAACAACGGATTATCTCTTTAATAGCGGGTACAAAAACTAGAACGTGACGCGTGGAATCGGAGATCCGGCACAAGTGTGTAACCGACACGGTAGATGGCGATAGTACCTATAGCGTTAAATAATTATGTAATTGAATTACATAAGTGATGTCACAATAGCTGACCGCGCGATTTGATTTCTTCCAACACGCCCTCTCAAATCGTGCATTAAGTTTCTTCCTCGTAGACGGTCCTCAGTCCCAGTCCTTCCATACATTTCTCATGCGAGGCGCGTGGTAATGCCTTGGTTAGAATATCAGCAGTCATGTGTGTAGTGAGCACATGTTTCAATTCCAGTTCGCCCGATCCGACCTTCTCACGGACAAAGTGATATCGGACGTCTATATGCTTCGTTCGAGTGTGGTGAACGGGGTTGGAAGTGATGCACAAAGCCCCAAGATTGTCGACATAAAGGACTTCCATATTTCCTTCCATATTTATTCATTTGAATCTCGAGGAGCAAACTTCGTAAATAGATAGCCTCCTTAGTGGCCTCCGAGAGACTAACGTATTCTGCTTCGGTCGACGACAAGGCAACCGTTGATTGCTTTTGAGATTTCCAAGAGATCGCAGATCCGCCTAGAAGATATACGTAACCAGTGTACGAATGGCGGTCAGATGTATCACCACCCCAATCCGCATCTGAAAATCCACGAATAGGTTCGCCAGTACGAGTGTACACCAGAGCTAGATCCGATGTTTCCGACAAGTGTCTCAGAACCCGTTTTGCTGCTGACCAATGCTCAGCCTGGGGATTATTTGAGTGTTGGGCCAGCCTAGAAACGGTGTTGGCGATGTCAGGGCGCGTTGCTACTGCGAGATACATCAGGGCCCCAATCAGCTCACAATACGGCCGCTTTTGCTTATATGAAAACAGGTCGGTTGGTCGATTTGTTGTCGGCCGGTGTGATGATATTTCGGCGGGAGTGGCTACTCCATTACAGTCCTCCATTCCATATTTCTTTAGTAGCCCCATGATGTAGCCGGTTTGTGACATCTCGATTACACCATCTTCTTGCCTGACCTCAAGCCCCAAGCAATATTTTGCAAGACCGCGGTCCTTCACTTCAAAATCCTGCAACAAATGCACTCGGACTTCTTGTATCCAAGTTTTATCTCGTGCTGCGACTAAAATGTCGTCAACATAGATAGCCACAAGCATGATGTCGTCTTTTCGCCAACCATAGTAGAGACATGGCTCAGTTACGGTGGCTTTGAGTCCCAGCTCTAGCAGTTTTTGATTTAACTTAGCGTGCCATTGCCGTCCCGCTTGGCGTAAACCATATAGCGCTCGCTTAAGATGGCAGGCATTTCCTCCTTTCTTAATAGCTGTGAGCATATCCTGAGCACGAGTTTGAACTTCGGAAACACTAGTTTTGGCTAGGATTCTTGTCAGCATCTCTTCAAGCAGCTCAGGTATCTCCCATGATCACCTTCTCCTCGAGTCGACCATTTAGATAGGCAGTGACAACATCAAACTGCCAGATTTTTAACCCGAGTTCAGCGGAGAGAGCCATCATTGTTCGGATCGTCTCTAATCGCGCCACGGGAGCGAATGTTTGGTGATAATCAACTCCATATCGTTGACTGTATCCTTTGGCAACTAGTCTGGCCTTGTATCGCTCGACGTTACCATCCGAACGATATTTATTTGTCAGCACCAGTCTGCAACCAATAACATTCTGCTCCTCGGAGCTTTTGATGATCTCCCAGGTGTCATTCTTTATTAAACTTACCACTTCATCTTCCACAGCCCTTTCCCATTTTTCACAGTCCTCGCCTTCGAGTGCCTCCTGAATGGAGACCTCAACTACACCAGCAAAGACATCGTCCAGATCGGCTGCTTCTTCTCTATCTTTCTCTGTTGGACTATCCTCTGCTTCTTGCGTCGATGAACTCACGGATCTGAACAGTTTTCTGGGCCGTCCTCTGGCCCCCGTACGCAGGAGTCGTGGCCTACCAGGCGCTCGTCTCGATTCTTCGGTTAGATTCCTCGCCGCCCCGCAGGGGGTGCTGGGAGGAGCAACTGGAGAGGCTGGTGGTACAGGTCCAACTGGAATTAAGTCAATGTACTCCTGGTCGGGACCTGTGAAAGAATTTTTGTTAACTTTATTACTGCCTTCCACGGTCAACTCATCCAATGTTGTCGAAGTGTCGGATATGTTATCCGTCTCTTCCAAGAACCGGACATCTCGAGCGACGATAGTCTTATGCCTCGACGGGATCCACACCCGGAAGCCTTTCATATCCCTGGGATATCCGACAAAGATGCCCTCTAATGATCGGGCCGAAAACTTATCCTTCATCGGATCCTTGTCCAGAACGAATACCTTTGTACCGAAGATTCTTAGGTTGTCGTAACTCAGCGACTCGCCTGTCCACTTCTCGTATGGAATATCTCCGCTCAAGGCACTCGTTGGACATCGATTTCGCGTATAACAGGCGGTAGCGATGGCGTCGGTCCAAAAGCTCGCTGTCAGGCCGGACCGTATCATTAGACATCGAGCCATGTCCTGCAAAGTCCGATTAATCCTTTCAGCTACTCCATTCTGCTGCGGAGTGCGAGGAACTGACAGTCTTCGTTCGATGCCATTTTTGATGAGGTACTGATCAAATTCAGTGTTGCAATATTCCCTACCGTTGTCTGATTGCAAACACTTCACCTGTTTTCCCGTCATCCGCTCCACCATTGCCTGATACGATTTAAACGCCTCGAACACGCCGCTCTTCTCCCGTAGAAAATATACCTCGGCCCATCTGGTACAGTCATCAACAAAAGTCACAAAGTAACGTGCACCATTTGCGGCTCGTGTGCGATATGGACCGACAACATCCGAATGCACAATTTTTAATATTTCAGTGCACGGTTTTCGATCACTAGGAAACGGCAACGCCGTCATCTTTCCCTTTAAACACACAGTGCATCGCAACAACTGATCGACATCCTTCAAGTCAATCTTCGACGAAACACGGCCTTGGACCGAGCGCGCGAGATCACGGGCATTTAAATGACCCAATCGGCAGTGCCACTTCCATAGTTCGGAGGACCCCGACGCGGTTGTGGCCTTAGCGCATTCGGTACTTTCGCGAACGTAGTATAAATCTCCTTTACGATCCGCCACGAGCCTCACGTCGCCGTCACGATTCATCACACGCCTTTTGAGCATCAAAGATCACCTTGTGTCCCATGTCTGTTATTTTGGCCACCGAAACTAAATTCGTACGTAAATCAGGCACGTACAACGTATCGCGAAATTGTATCAGCCGTTTATCTTGCTCAGTGGTAGTAGGGAGGAGAATTTCTCCTTTACCTTTAATTTCTGCGCTGGCTTGATTTGCTAAATTTAATCTGTTCCTGGCCGATTTGTGTATGCACTGAAAACGCTCTTCGTCGCCACAGAGATGAGCAGTACAGCCACTGTCGAGAATCCAGGGGCGCGTCGGCGCTCCGCACGTGCCTCCAAATATCCCCTCGATGGGCATCGACATATGACAGACGGCATAAGAGTCATCGACGGCATTCGCCGACTGTCGTGTCTTTTCCGATGATTGGTTTTCCTTTTTCTTGGGGCAATCCGGTCTCTTATGCCCCACTACACCACAATCATAACACTTCACAGTCGGGCTGCTACTATCGGTCACCTTCTCGTCAGTCTTCTCTCTCCTATGACGTCTAAATCTTCTCGGTTTGGCATTCCTTACAGCCATTGCTGTGACAATCTCTCCATCCGGCCTGTCTTCTCGCTTCGGTTTCCTCCATAATCTTCACCTTTAGCGCTTCAGCCGAGGGGAGTTCATCTCGTGTCTCGATTGCACACTGAAAATTCTCGAACGAAGCTGGCAGACTGTACAATAGCATTATAGTTAAGAGGTCGCCATTTATTTGCACATTCATAGCCTCCAGCTTACCAACGGCATCAAAGAACTTATCGATGTGTTCCTTCATATCTCCGCCCTCCTGCAGTCGCTGAAGTATGAGCTGCTTTAGTAAGGTCGCTTTCCTAGCGAGCCCCTTTGAAGCGTAGATGGATTCGAGCTTGAGCCATATATCACGAGACGTTTCGCACCCACGGATTTGTGACAATTCCGATGGCTGTATAGAAAGAATCAAGTCCGAACTTGCCTTTTTATCCGAAGTTATCCAGGCCCCGGTCAAAGCAACTCCGCCTGCCTCCGCGGGCATCGGTTCCGGCTTGACTTTCTCGCCACTTACGTACTCCCACAAGTCATTCTTCGTGAGTAACGCTTCCACCTGCAGCCTCCAAGTGTCATAATCCTTGGATAACAGCTCAATACGATACGCTCCATACGGTGGGGAAGCCGTGTAAGGTGAGAGAAGAGGAAATAATTGCGAGTACTCAGTTCATCTCGAAGAGATTCGTACAATATACTTGAGCACGCGGTCAACTAACCTCAAAGCACGGTTTTATAAAAACTCACTTTCTGCCGTGCTGGGCCCATAACCTGATAAGATGCGTAGGTTTTTATAGGAGGAGGTTAGGCCAGGCAGTGCAACGAAATGATTCCTGTGCGATATATATGCAGATGCCTTTAATTAACAAAGGATTATCTCTTTAATAGCGAGTACAAAAACTAGAACGTGACGCGTGGAATCGGAGATCCGGCACAAGTGTGTAACCGACACGGTAGATGGCGATAGTGCCTATAGCGTTAAACAATTGAATTACATAAGTGACGTCAGAATAACTGACCGCGCGATTTGATTTCTTCCAACAGTGTTTTTATAAATATTAAAACAGATTTTAATAAATCCACGTATAATTAATACCGTCTGTAAAATATTCATCTCATTCAAATGATTTTATCTTATTTAAAAATTACGAATTAAAATATATACTTTTTCATAATATTTTAATAATATTGAATACTCAAATTCATTTTGAATAATAACAATCAGCACCATGTTCCAGTAAACAATCCGTCTATATACATCGATTCAATAAAGAATGTGTAAAAATTTTGAGTAACATTTAAAAAATTTGTTTAATTTTTTCATATTTAATAATACAATTTTGTTTAAACCTAAACCTAAACACATTATGGGTAAAATTGATTCTAACCACTTTTTGGAAGTGCGTACCATTTCGACAGGGTTGAAAAAGTGAATCGTGATGTGGAGGAAAAAAAATTTTTAAATACCATCTACAACCTTACATCATAAGTTACGTCATTCTACTTGGTACTGTTACCCAATGTGGTAAATTTCGATGACAAATATAATGTGGTAGTCTACGATTAATTACGAATAATTTTGTTAAAAATATTAAAAATAGCAAAGATAGTTAAATATTCATTGTATATTGTATTGTATTATTAAATATAAAAAAGTTAATAAATTTTTTGAATGTTACTTGTAATTTTTATATATCCTTTAATTTGAACATAGTCTCCCTTCTTATACATAGTTTCGTGTTCGTAATCCATTATTTTTATTTCCAATTTATGATTACCATCGGTAATTGAACCAATTCCTATAGTTTTGAAAGTGTTTTTATAAGTATTAAAACTGGTTTCAATAAATCCACGTATAACTAATACGGTTTGTAAAATATTCATCTCATTTAAATGATTTTATTTGTCAAACTTACAAAATTTAATTTTAGTAAGTTTAACACACATTTTATCTTGTATTTTTTTCATAATATTTTAATAATATTGATTACTCAAATTTACTTTAAATAATAACAATCAGCACCGTGTTCCAGGTAAATACGATCGGTCTATAAACATCGATTCGATAAAGGATGTGTAAAAATTTTTCAATTTTTACCATACTAGCACTACAAACGCGCGCTTCGCGCGCGCTATTTAACACTTCTTATTATAATTTACAATTACATCAACCTTAATACACACAACTGTCAAAAT
>NW_012028445.1:497-4644 GCF_000956235.1 Wasmannia auropunctata | reverse complement strand
AACGTTTGGCAATAAATTGATTTACATGAAACAAATAGTGATATTCACTTAAATTATCATTGCGCACCAATTACCGCGCTGATTCCCATTAGCCTATACTTTCTAAATTATATTGATTTGTCTTTTATTAATTTAATATCCGATAGTGCTTGAATCTCTAAATGAAAAATATCGTCTCTAAAATTTTCATTTTTATTAAACAAGATTGTATTATTAAATATAAAAAAGTTTAAGAAATTTTTAAAATGTTACTTATAATTTTTACACATCCTTTAATTTCGACTTATTTTCCCTTCTTATACATAGTTTCGTGTTCGTAATCCATTATTTTCAATTTATGATTATCATCAGTAATTAAACCAGTTCCAATAGTTTTGAAACTGTTTTTATAGATATTAAAACTGGTTTTAATACTTATAAAATCCAATTCGTTATTCCAAGCAACAATTTGTACACGGTGTTGACTATTATTGTTCAAAATAAATTTTAATAATTGGTTTTGTTGGGCATTTCCAACTATCTTTGGACCTTCTATTTCATCAATGAATCCAACGATCTCTATAAACATGAATTCGATAAAGAATGTGTAAAAATTTTGAATAACATTTAAAAAAATTTGTTTAATTTTTTCATATTTAATAATACAATTTTGTTTAATCCTAGACTACCACACTATGGGCAAATTTAACCCTGACCACTTTTTTGAAGTGCGTACCATTTCGACAGGGTTGAAAAAGTGAGTCGTGATATGGAAGAGAAAATACTTAAAAACACCATCTACAACCTTCCATTATAAGTCACGTTATTCTACTTGGTACTGCTATTTATTCAATATGGTAGATTTTGATGTCATATATAGTGTGATAATGTAGTTACGTGATAATATAGTATAATTAATTACGAATAATTTTGTTTGGTATTTTTGAAATATTATCAGATATAGTTTATATTTAATAATAATTGTGCAAAAAATATTGACTTTTTTCCTATTAATTTAATATCCAAAAATGTTTGAATTTGCAAATGAAAAATATCGTCTGTAAAATATTTATCTTAATTGAACAAAATTGTATTATTAAACATAAAAAAGTTAGACATTTTTAAAATGTTACTTGTAATAATTACACATTCTTTAATTTCAACATAGTCTCCTTTCTTATACATAGTTTTGTGTTCGTAATCCATTATTTTTATTTCCAATTTATAATTACTATCAGTAATTGAAACAGTTTCTATAGTTTTGAATCTGTTTTTATAAGTATTAAAACTGATTTCAATAAATCCACGTATAACTAATACAGTCTATAAAATATTTATCTCATTTAAATGATTTTGTTTGTCGAACTTACAAAAAATTTATTTTTAGTAAATTTGACAAACATTTTCTTTTTTTTTTTTTTTTATAAAATTTTATATAATATCTAATTTTAATAATATCGAATATTCGAAATAATATTACACAAATTCATTTTGAATAATAACAATCAGCACCGTGTTCCAGGTAAATACGATCGGTCTATAGACATCGATTCGATAAAAGATGAGTAAAAATTTTGAGTATATTTAAAAAATTTTTTAAATTTTTTCATATTTAATAATACAATTTTGTTTAATCCTAGACTACTACACTATGGGCGAAATAGATCCTGACCACTTTTTTGAAGTGCGTACCATTTCAACAGGGTTGAAAAAGTGAGTCGTGATGTGGGAGAAAAAACTTAAAAAGAAATAACGAAATGGATCGTATCATGCACCATGTACAACCTAACCAAGTAAATATTAATTTTCGTTTATCTTTTCATTTGTATACATAATTATTATTATTTAAATTTACATCAATATTAATTTAACTTATATTATATAAATAATAATATTAATAATATTAATATTATTTTAATACTTATATTATTTGTATTATTTAATATTTTTTTGTCCCGAAATATCTAGCAACTCTATTAATTGAGGTTTTACAATAAAATTATCAAATTATATATTATTATTATTTATTATTGAATTATTTGACTTCGACTTAACATGCCTTTTTTTAGATAGGATATGTGTTGAGAGCGCATGATGCGCTCAGAGAGAGTGAGCCTGCGATACAAAGAAGCTGCTTGTATAACGACTCTTATAAATATAAGCGTATTATTATCACGTTGGTGTATATCATTTAACCTTAATAATTATATAACACATTTATCGACAAGAATAGTTAATATATGTTTCCCAAATTATCACATTTAGTTATAATTTTTTATGAAGAATTATAAATACATTTTATAGTATTATTTTATAATTATTCAGCAAATATTTTTTCATATAAAGGGTGTAAAGAGATAAACAATTTTTAAAATAATTATTTGTTCAAAATGTTATTGAAATAATTAAGTAAAGGTATTTTAATTATATGTGTATTATATGTATATAATCTTCATATAAAACATTTTTTAGGTTTTGAATAATTTTTAAGATATAACTAATTATAAAAAAACTAAACAAATAATTCAATTTTTAAAAATCGTTTTTAGTTGCAATTAATGAATTCTAAATTGGTTTATTTAATTATCTTACTTTTATGTATATAAAGTTACAAATTAAAATCGAAATTAGATATTTTATGTGATTTTCTTTTAAGAAACCTAATTGATTTTGATACATATCAAATTAAATAACAGATTTCAAAAAACTACATTTGAAAATGTGCAAAACTTCAGATATGGCACATTAATATTTTAATAAGCTTTAATTAATTATATTCATGCATTAATAAATTTAGATTTACAAGTTTGTCATAGTGTTTATAAAAATAAAATGTATCGTTAGCATATAGATTTTACATACAATTGAAATTAGCATATGTACCAGATGTCAAAGTTTACAGGATGTCACTTGAATCATGAATGCATGAACTTTACGCAAAGTAGACGTAACAATGTACATTAAATCAATACACTTTTGTATTTCATGTTTGACTTACGTATATCGAAACACATCTCGATTTATTTTATTATTCTGCGTAATACATATACATATATAATATGAATGAGTGAAATAAAAACTATTTGTCTTTTTATTAAAAATTCTAAAAAAGATTTAGGTCAGTGCGACAAACGCAGCACTTTGTATAATATAAAATTTATAATATATGTGTAATAATTTTAAGTTTTATTTCATTTTGATCGTCAACTTATTTAGTTTGTTTAAACGACGACAAAATAATGATAACGTTTTTTAAATATAAATTTACCGATTTAGATTTGTGTTTTAATAACTTTCCTTGTAGAAAAAATAGAAAAAAAACAAATTTTTTTAATAGAATAAAAGGAGATAATACATGGATGCACGTTTTTAAATTAAAATTACTCCGATATAAATGTATATTAAAACTTTTAATTTATGCCATACTCTTTATGTAAGAGACATATTAGCTATAGTGCCTAATTAATGAAAGTCTTCAAAACTAACTTCAGTATTAACAAAAAAGTAAAAAGTGTAAAAATGAAAAAGAGTCAAAAAATAGCAATATGTAATATGGTTCAAATTTCAGTTATGACATAATAAAGAAAGTGTAAACTTGTTTATTTATGTAAACTGATCGAAATATGGTTAAATATTGTTCATTATAGAGTTGCACATAGAAACTAAAAATTACATTATTGCACATGGACAATAAAAATATAAAATTAATTATAAGTTATTAAAATATTACGTTAAATAAACATAGAAATATAAAACGTTAAAATATATTCTATATTGTCTTACCTTGAAATATTTCAAATTATATTTTGATATGACAAACATAATTTTTCGATGGTAATAAAAAAAGTCAAGAATCGCAATTAAGCTTAATATATTATTTATATAACATAATTAAACACATCTATCATATAAATCTATCTATAATATAAATCTATTTATATTATAAATCTATAATATAAACATTAAAGAAATTTACTTTGAGTTTATGAAAACACGGTTAAAGCAATATTGTTTCTGCTTTGTTTAAGGTAGTACACTCGCGACAATACCATCCAAAAGTTAGGTTTCTTCGCCAGTGAGAAAAAACATTTGGTTGTGCCTATCCATAGACCGTACGCACACGCAGAAAAAAATTAATTCAGACTGACGCAGACTAACGCAGCTCGAC
>NW_012028445.1:0-477 GCF_000956235.1 Wasmannia auropunctata | reverse complement strand
TTAATTTCAAAATACACGGTTGGTAAATTTTGGGGACACGTATACCAACAAATTGAAACGCAGATTGTAATACGAGTTTTATTTTGATTAAAAATTGCGACGTATTCTTGATTTTCACAATAATATTCATTGTTGTCATTGTAAAAGACGAACAGAATAAGTATATTGTTTCAAAATATACGATTGGTAAATTTTGGGGACACATATACCAATAAATTGAAACGCAGATTAAAATACAAATTTCATTTTGTTTTGAAATTGTATTATTACATAATTTCTTGTTTTTTCAAACAAAATTTAATGTTGTAAGTAGAGAGCTAAATAAATATGTTTTTTCAAAATACACGATTTGAAAATTTTAAGGTTATCTACACCAATAACTTGACATACCTATTGTAATATAACAAATTACTTTTCGTTTCGAAATTAAAAGATGCTATATAATTTCTTAGCTTTTCTAATAAAATTCATTGTTAT
>NW_012028444.1:2857-3752 GCF_000956235.1 Wasmannia auropunctata | reverse complement strand
AGCCTCTGCTGATTCAATGATGGATTTTGCCCACTCCGTCCATCCATTGGGGTTTTCATCGGAATCATCAAGCAATGTGTCTTCAGTGATCTCTTCCTCGCTAATAGGATCTTCGATCGATGATCCTTTAATAATGTTATTCACTGATCTTAAGTGATGTTCCGAAAGAAGAAGATCAGAATTGTCGTCACAGCCTATATCTTCACTCAAAGCGACGACAATTATAGATGTTAATAAAGATTTTATATCTTCTATATCGGTCATTTGATAAATATGGGCGATACTTCTTAAAAAAAACTGCCGGACTTTTGTCACTTTTTTGCGAAGGCAATCCCATTTTGCTATCATGCCAATGAAGTGATTAACGTCTAATCTGACGTAGCAACTTGGCAATGTCTCCTGCTTCTCTAAAATGACAATATTGTATAATATTTGCAAATAAGTACGCGTGTCTGCGCAATTTGCAAATGCTTTTACAACAGCCATTAGAAGAGCTTTGCTAAAATCCGTTACCACCATTCGCGGTGAAGGTGCATCGTCCGCTAAAATGCAATGGAGAAAGTAAGCGATTATTGTAGCGTCCTGTTTCGTCGACACCATTTGGAAAACCGGATTGCTCATTGTCTCCGTTACTAATACACATTGATATAAATAAATGTGAGGGCTCTTTGTATTATTTACAAGCTTTAGCTTCTTCGCAAAACTTCCCGTGGCATCAATCGTTAAAAAGCATTTAGAATTTTTCTTTGTAGTGATCTTATAAAATAATTTTTGCTCTTCTGTCCAGTACATGCAGAAGAATGGGTCAAGACCTATATTGCGTATAATGCCCGCAAGAGATTCATACTTTGCTAAATTTAAATTGAGAAGTGGATCGCAATGCTCTAATGCGAGT
>NW_012028444.1:0-414 GCF_000956235.1 Wasmannia auropunctata | reverse complement strand
AGTACAGCTACTATTTAATACATAATTAAACTTATACATTAAATTTAATACAATAAATCTTAAACCTATTCCGCAAATTGCTTTTGGTTTAACGATAATATACAATTAAACTTATATACTAAATAGTAATCTTAGCAAAGTTAATAGTACAGCTATTTAATACATAGTTAAACTTATACATTAAATTTAATACAAAAAATCTTAAACCTATTCCGCAAATTACTTTAGCAACGCACGCAAATCTTACAAATAAAAAATTATTGTCCTATACTTAAATATAACCACTTTTACAACTTCTAACGCACGCAAGAAATCGAAACTTATATATTTTATTCTTAATTCTAATCCGCATGACCAATAACTTGCTTTCACACATATATATGAGATCGGAAGAGCACACGTCTGAACTCCAGT
>NW_012028443.1:13107-13557 GCF_000956235.1 Wasmannia auropunctata | reverse complement strand
CCCCAGTGCCCCCGTGCACTCAAGTCGTTTGTTCGCCTCGATAGCGGAGAATTTTCGGCGCCGGAGGTAAACGCGTCGAAAACAACACTCCGCGCGAAAGCAACACGCCGCGCGGTACTTAAAAAATTTTCGGGTAGGGTCCGGAGGTAAACCTGGCAGATCGACGCTTCGCTTCCCCGCTGGCGCCCTTAATATTACGTCGATTCGCGTGCCCGCTCGTCTATTCGACCACCCGAGTGCCCCCGTGCACACCCGTCGTCCGTTCGCCTCCATAGCGGAGAATTTTCGGCGTCGGAGGTAAACGCGGCGAAAGCAACACACCGCGCGAAAGGAACACGCCGCGCGGGACTTAGAAAATTTTCGGGTCGGGTCCGGAGGTAAACCTGGCCGATCGACGCTTAGCTTCCCCGCTGGCGCCCTTAACTGAGTCGACAAGGCACACAGGGGATA
>NW_012028443.1:0-663 GCF_000956235.1 Wasmannia auropunctata | reverse complement strand
TATCCCCTGTGTGCCTTGTCGACTCAGTCACGCTGCGCGGGACTTAGAAAATTTTCGGGTCGGGTCCGGAGGTAAACCTGGCCGATCGACGCTTCGCTTCTCCGCTGGCGCCCTTAATATTACGTCGATTTCCGTGCCCGCACGTCTATTCGGCCACCCCGAGTATCCCCTGTGTGCCTTGTCGACTCAGTCCTCGATAGCGGAAAATTTTCGGCGCCGGAGGTAAACGCGGCGAAAGCAACACGCCGCGCGAAAGCAACACGCCGCGCGGGACTTAGAAAATTTTCGGATCTGTCGGGTCCGGAGGTAAACCTGGCCGATCGACGCTTCCCCGCTAGCGCCCTTAATATTACTTCGATTCGCGTGCCCGCACGTCTATTTGGCCACCCGAGTGCCCCCGTGCACCCACGTCGTCCCGTTCGCCCCGATAGCGAAGAATTTTCGGCGCCGGAGGTAATCGCGGCGAAAGCAACACGCCGCGCGAAAGCAACACGCCGCGCGGGACTTAGAAAATTTTCGGCTCGGTCGGGTCCGGAGGTAAACCTGGCCGTTCGACGCTTCCCCGCTAGCGACCCTTAATGTTACGTCGATTCGCGCGCCCGCACGTTTATTCGGCCACCCTACCACCCCGTGCACCCCGTCGTCCGTTCGCCCCGATAGCGA
>NW_012028442.1:6435-7228 GCF_000956235.1 Wasmannia auropunctata | reverse complement strand
TATCCCCTGTGTGCCTTGTCGACTCAGTCCGCGCGAAAGCAACATGCCGCGCGGGACTTAGAAAATTTTTGGCTCTGTCGGGTCCGGAGGTAAACCTGGCCGATCGACGCTTCGCTTCCCCGCTAGCGCCCTTTAATATTACGTCGATTTGCGTGCCCGCACGTCTATTCGGCCACCCAAGTGCCCCCGTGCACCCCCGTCGTCCGTTCGCCTCGATAGCGGAGAATTTTTGGGGCCGGAGGTCGTGGCGAAAGCAACACGCCGCGCGAAAGCAACACGCCGCGCGGGACTTAGAAAATTTTCGGCTCTGTCGGGTCCGGAGGTAAACCTGGCCGATCGACGCTTCGCTTCCCCGCTGGCGCCCTTAATATTACGTCGATTCGCGTGCCCGCTCGTCTATTCGGCCACCCGAGTGCCCCCGTGCACACCCGTCGTCCGTTCGCCTCCATAGCGGAGAATTTTCGGCGCCGTAGGTAAACGCGGCGAAAGCAACACGCCGCGCGAAAGCAACACGCCGCGCGGGACTTAGAAAATTTTCGGGTCGGGTCCGGAGGTACACTTGGCCGATCGACGCTTCCGCGCTAGCGCCTTTAATATTACGTCGATTCGCGTGCCCGCACGTCTATTCGGCCACCCGAGTGCCCCCGTGCACCCCCGTCGTCCGTTCGCCTCGATAGCGGAGAATTCTCGGCGCCGGAGGTAAACGCGGCGAAAGCAACACGCCGCGCAAAAGCAACACACCGCGCGGGACTTAGAAAATTTTAAGCTTTGTCGGGAAGGCACACAGGGGATA
>NW_012028442.1:3283-4099 GCF_000956235.1 Wasmannia auropunctata | reverse complement strand
TATCCCCTGTGTGCCTTGTCGACTCAGTTCTGTCGGGTCCGGAGGTAAACCTGGCCGATCGACGCTTCCCTGCTAGAGCCTTTAATATTACGTCGATTCGCGTGCCCGCACGTCTATTCGACCACCCGAGTGTCCCCGTGCACCTCCGTCGTCCGTTCGCCTCGGTAGCGGAGAATTTTCGGCGCCGGAGGTAAACGCGGCGAAAGCAACACGCCGCGCGAAAGCAACACGCCGCGCGGGACTTAGAAAATTTTCGGTTCTGTTGGGTCCGGAGGTAAACCTGGCCGATCGACGCTTCCCCCGCTAGCGCCCTTAATATTACGTCGATTCGCGTGCCCGCACGTCTATTCGGCCACCCGAGTGCCCCCGTGCACCCCCGTCGTCCGTTCGCCTCGATAGCGGAGAATTTTCGGCGCCGGAGGTAAACGCGGCGAAAGCAACACGCCGCGCGAAAGCAACACGCCGCGCGGGACTTAGAAAATTTTCGGTGTCGGGTCCGGAGGTAAACCTGGCCGATCGACGCTTCCGCGCTAGCGCCCTTAATATTACGTCGATTCGCGTGCCCGCACGTCTATTCGACCACCCGAGTGCCCCTGTGCACCTCCGTCGTCCGTTCGCCTCGATAGCGGAAAATTTTCGGCGCCGGAGGTAAACGCGGCGAAAGCAACACGCCGCGCGAAAGGAACACGTTGCGCGGGACATAGAAAATTTTCGGGTCTGAGTCGACAAGGTCACAGGGGATAAACCTGGCCGATCGACGCTTCGCTTCCCCGCTGGCGCCCTTAATAACTGAGTCGACAAGGCACACAGGGGATA
>NW_012028442.1:0-611 GCF_000956235.1 Wasmannia auropunctata | reverse complement strand
TATCCCCTGTGTGTCCGGAGTCGACCTGGCCGATCGACGCTTCCCCTGCTTGTCGCCAGTTTAATATTACGTCGATTCGCGTGCCCGCACGTCTATTCGACCACCCGAGTGCCCCCGTGCACCCCCGTCGTCCGTTCGCCTCGATAGCGGAGAATTTTCGGCGCCGGAGGTAAACGCGGCGAAAGCAACACGCCGCGCGAAAGAAACACGCCGCGCGGGACTTAGAAAATTTTCTGGTCGGGTCCGGAGGTAAACCTGGCCGATCGACGCTTCGCTTCCCCGCTGGCGCCCTTAATATTACGTCGATTCGCGTGCCCGCACGTCTATTCGGCCACCCGAGTGCCCCCGTGCACCCCCGTCGTCCGTTCGCCTCGATAGCGGAGAATTTTCGGCGCCGGAGGTAAACGCGGCGAAAGCAACACGCCGCGCGAAAGCAACACGCCGCGCAGGACTTAGAAAATTTTCGGGTCGGGTCCGGAGGTAAACCTGGCCGATCGACGCTTCGCTTCCCCGCTGGCGCCCTTAATATTACGTCGATTTCCGTGCCCGCATGTCTATTCGGCCACCCGAGTACTGAGTCGACAAGGCACACATCGTCCGTTCGCCTCGAA
>NW_012028441.1:8355-8695 GCF_000956235.1 Wasmannia auropunctata | reverse complement strand
TACCCCGTCGACCGTTCGCCTCGATAGCGGAAAATTTTGGCGCCGGAGGTAAACGCGGCGAAACCAAACGCCGCGCGAAAGCAACACGCCGCGCGGGACTTAGAAAATTTTCGGGTCGGGTCCGGAGGTAAACCAGGCCGATCGACGCTTCCCCGCCAGCGCCCTTAATATTACGTCGATTCGCGTGCCCGCACTTATGTTCGGCCACTCAAGTGCCCCCGTGCACCACCGTCGACCGTTCGCCTCGATAGCGGAGAATTTTCGGCGTCGGAGGTAAAGGCGGCGAAAGCAACACGCCGCGCGAAAGCAACAACTGAGTCGACAAGGCACACAGGGGATA
>NW_012028441.1:0-688 GCF_000956235.1 Wasmannia auropunctata | reverse complement strand
TATCCCCTGTGTGCCTTGTCGACTCAGTCACCCGAGTGCCCCAGTGCACCCCGTCGTCCGTACGCCTCGATAGCGGAGAATTTTCGGCGCCGGAGGTAAACGCGGCGAAAGCAACACGCCGCGCGAAAGCAACATGCGCGGGACTTAGAAAATTTTCGGGTCGGGTCCGGATGTAAACATGGCCGATCGACGCTTCGCTTCCCCGCTGGCGCCCTCAATATTACGTCGATTCGCGTGCCCGCACGTCTGTTCGGCCACTCAAGTGCCCCCGTGCACCCCCGTCGACCGTTCGCCTCGATAGCGGAGAATTTTCGGCGCCGGAGGTAAACGCGGCGAAAGCAACACTCCGCGCGAAAGCAACACGCCGCGCGGGACTTAGAAAATTTTCGGGTCGGGTCCGGAGGTAATCCTGGCCGATCGACGCTTCGCTTCCCCGCTGGCGCCCTTAATATTACGTCGATTTCCGTGCCCGAACGTCTATTCGGCCACCCGAGTGCCCCCGTGCACCCCCGTCGTCCGTTCGCCACGATAGCGGAGAATTTTCGGCGCCGGAGGTAAACGCGGCGAAAGCAACACTCCGCGAGAAAGCAACACGCCGCGCGGGACTTAGAAAATTTTACTGAGTCGACAAGGCACACAGGTAAACCTGGCCGATCGACGCTTCCCCGCTAGCGCCTTTAATATTACT
>NW_012028440.1:88688-90966 GCF_000956235.1 Wasmannia auropunctata | reverse complement strand
AGCTTCGACTAACCCTGTCGGGTCACCCTTTAATCCCACGAGTTCAGCTTGTAATACTATAGATTCTGTCAAGATATCTAGATTGGTTCCGTGCAAAGCTGATATATTAACGCTCTGAACGTCCCCGCCCGTTGCCTCTACTTGAATCCCCTGTTGTGCAAGCATCTTTTGCGTTCTTGTCTGAAAACGTACATTACATGCTATGTAATTGATCTATTTTTGAACAATTCTAAAAATTAAAATAAATATTAAAATCACGTACAATGTCGGCTTCCGGTTTGTCGATTTTGTTAATAGCCACAATAATCGGAACATTCGCGGCTTTTGCCATATGTATACTTTCTACGGTTTGCTCCATCACGCCGTCATCTGCCGCTACTACCAATACTACAATGTCAGTTACTTGTGCGCCCCTCATTCGCATTATATTAAAAGCAGCATGTCCAGGAGTGTCCAAAAATGTGATCGTTTCCCCCGTTTTCAATGTTACTATTAATCGAGATTTTAGAGAAAATTTATTAATGCACACAACTAATATAATGAATATAAACTCATCACTCAATTATGATAAATTATATGATAAATAATCATTTTATTTTATTTTATTTTATTACCATTGAAAGCTCCAATGTGTTGAGTAATACCACCAAACTCCGTTTTCACAACCGACGTGTTACGTAACGTGTCAAGCAACGTAGTTTTGCCATGATCGACATGGCCCATAATTGTTACTACTGGACGACGTTTTATCAGTACAGATTCGTCCGGTGGAGGCCTAGTAAATAAAATGTGTGCGAAATGTAAAAGTATGAACATGTGCAAAACATATTTTATTATTCCATATTTAACTGATATTGTTAGTTTTAGCATCAATACCGTTTAACAACATCGCAGTCCTTTGTATTCTTTTCCACATTGCTGTCTGGCCTAGGAATCACTTTGAATTTTGCCCCAAGTTTCCGCACAGCATTATACAATACATGCGGATCCTCTACAACAGTATTTTTATTGTAACGCGTCACTAAATCACACAGAGAAATTGCGTCTACGACATCATTTATATCCCTTTCAGCAGATGTTGCCAGTTCCGATACTGTCATTCGAGCCCATATATTCACAACTGGCACATGTCTTTTTGGTTTGAGTTGAGTGAAAGCATTCAGCTGCTATAAATAATTTTTAACTTTAATATAATAATATCTAAAACATAAATGCTCATATATAGAACATTCAACGGCATTTTTAAAATCTACAATTACCCTCTTTGGCTTGCTCTTGAAATATTGTGGTGTTGTATGATAACGCCGGCATTGCGTGCACGTGAGGAACGAACTGTGTAAGATATATTTCCGTACGTTATTATCTTTGACAATTTCACAAAGTGGCTGCCTCAGCAAACTGCAAATTGTAATAACATTAATACAGAAAAAATATCTTTTATAACGTAACTTATACAAATTATTGGAGTAAGGGTTGTAGTTTACTTAACGCTAAAAATGCTTTAAAGCTTTTTTCGATTGATGATCATTCATAAAATTTTTTATTCTGATTGGTCAATTAAACGCTTCCAAGCCTTTGTAGTGTCAAGTCACTATATTTATACATTTTAAAGAGAATTAAGAAAATTAATAGCACTGCAGTGCAAGGTTATGTTTTTCTTTTGTATATTTGAATTTCTCACAATGCTGTCGTAACAAAATACACATACTGCGCAGCAAATCTTGAAGATGCGACTTTGATCATTAATATCTTTAAAATCAATTTTAAAATAAGAAATAATCACCTGAATTTCGTACACGTTCCGATCAAGGAAGCAGCCATATTTGCGCCGATTACAGTAGATCTGTTCTCTTCAGCTGAACTGGCTGCAACTAGTTCAGAGCTTATCTTTCTCATTCCAATGTAGAAAGAGAAAGATAAACTGTGAACTAGTGCAGCCATGATATGACGGCTGACGGCCTCCTCTCCCTGTTATCGCAAAATGCCCTTGCGCACTAACGCCCCCTGAAGAACTAATGTAAACTACATAGCAACATTCATTTTCTTGCACCGCGGGTATGCAATTTGTGGTGCGTGTCCGTGCTAAATCCACTTTTCTAGAAACTGCTGGGGCTTTATTCCAGGATTGTGCACAGGGTTGTGCATCTACGCGTAAAATATAATACTCTACGTTTACGTGTAAACAACGTAAACTATTGTAAAAGTGTCATCTATGTAGACAGTCAGTAGACTATATATTTATTCATTTAATAAATATATATAATTTAACATTTATGTA
>NW_012028440.1:70887-88668 GCF_000956235.1 Wasmannia auropunctata | reverse complement strand
TATTAGTGATACAATTTACAATAGTCTACTTGGTTTACAAGTCTAAATTGTCTACGCAATAAAAAGACCATGTAAACATCACGTAGATTTCACGTAAATAATCCGTGTAGACGTAATCTTGAAATCTACGGCACAACTCTGATTGTGCATCTACGCGTAAAATATAATACTCTACGTTTACGTATAGCAACGTAAACTATTGCATAAAGTGTCATCTATGTAGACAGTCAGTAGACCACAATTTATTCATTTAATAAATACATATAATTTAACGTTTATATAAAAAAAAACTACTATTTGAGTAAGAAAAATTTGCTGGTTACATTCTTAATCTTAATCTCGTAATTAAATTAATGTTCAAAATACATCAAAGAATTATATATTTTAAAGATGTCGTGGTATTTTTAGCCTGTTCCTAGATACATTTTTGGACATTTCTATTGTGGGTAGAGACTGCTTATATTATTATAATTTAATTCTTTTATATTATATATATTAGTGATACAATTTATAATAGTCTATATAGTTTACAAGTCTGGATTGTTTACGTAGCAAAAAGACAATGTAAACATCACGTAGATTTTACGTAAATAATCCGTGTAGACGTAATCTTGAAATCTACGACACAACCCTGCTTTATTCTCGAAAAATTACGCATTTGAAAATATATTTCCGTATTTTCATATGCAAAATTTTTTGAGAATAAAGTCTTAATGGCGTTTTGAACGGAACAGGTTTTATCGCTCTAACGTTACATGCTCTCCTCTCATCTAATCGAGAAATCTAAAATAAAGCATGTGACATTATTAATCGCTCCGGAGCGATCCCATCGAAAAATTTACGTCATTACACTTTTGATGGACTAATACAATATAGATAAGCTATTGATTTGACAAAAAAATTTATTAGACATAATCTGTAAGAAATTTTCTTCTCTTATATAATTTATTACAGAGGTATTTTTGTCGATAGATACACTTGAAAACGAGATATGTGAAATACTGATTTTTGATCGATTTTTAAATTAATTTTTTAATGTAACGGGTCAATTTTTTGGTGGCAAAATGTAAATTTGTTATAAAAAGGTACCAAACTACATATAACTATAATATGCCAAGTATGAAAACTCCCTCATTCTTTCTACTTTCTAGTTAAACTCCTTTATTTTAGCTTCCTATAGTGACTGCATGGGCTAACAGCTATAAGGCCTCTTGACATTAATGATCGAAAGATCAGAATTAATAATTATACGATAAAAGTAACAGAGCACAAGTGGGTGAGCATATGCTAACAATAAGCGCTAAGAGGGAGAATTAATTCATATCTTGAGTTTAAATCTCGATCGACTCCGTAGCATTTGTATTTCTACATTCTACACAAGATCGAGATGAAAAAAAAGAGAAGAACGTAAAAATGAGAATAATATCATTGTAATATTTATAATTTCACCTAATTAAATTTTCAATAAACTTATACTTTATTTTTTGATAAATACAATATTAGCTTCTTTCTCCATCTCTTTTTTTTTTCAATTTCTTATGAAGGACGGAAAAAATTATCGGAGCCAATCGAGATTTGAATTCAAGATCCTCTCATGTGTTCTCACTCCTAGCAATAGTATGCCCACAAAAATGCTCCATTACTCTTATCTTATATAATTACTCCGATTTTCTGTTAACAAGCAGCCTAACGCGGACTCTGTATTCCTATATATTTGATAGCTCTTAATTTTTGTTGGCAACATGTGTTTTCAATTTTCTTAAGGATTTAAGTATCACTGTAGGTTTTACATTATTCTAGTAAAAATAAAATCTCAAAAAATTATTATATACTTGCAAAAGCATATAATAACAAATATTATAACAATGAGTTTGTACCTACGTCATAGAAATCGAAAAATATTTACATAATTACTTTTTACAAATTCAAATCGGAATAAAAACGGAAAAATTAAAGAAACATAATTTTATTTAAAAATGTATAACTTTTATACAATAAATTAAAAAAGAGTACATCCTAAGTTATAATACTTGAAGATATGTATTTCGGAAAAAAATGGAAAAGAAATAAGTTTCTTGAGAAAAAAAATTAAACCTAATTCGAGAAAAAATAAAAATAGAAAATTTATTTTTACACGATTAATCATCAAATTCAGTTTACAAACAATTAAGATGAGACAATGCCAACAACAATTAAAGCGAATTTTGATGCTTCCATAATATTTTAATATGTAAATCTTACAATTATATTCGATTCAAATAGACTGCATGGCCGCGCCGGCCGCAAATCGCATGCTTCTACACAGCTCTAAACCAAGCAGTAACATAATATCACAATTAAATTGCCAATCCTGTAACGGCAATCCAATAAATCGATGTTCGTATAATATCCAATTAAATCCTGTGAAAAATTTAGTTTATTTTTTTAGTATAAAAAATAAGATATATGAAATATTTATAAAGAAAAATCTATATAAGTATTTATTGTTAAAATTACAATTATTAAAAAGAATTATTGAAATTACAATTATGTTAAGTTTCATAAAACAGGCTTAAAGTGACTAAAATGACCAATGGGATCACTGCAGTAAAGCAAAAACTTGGCGTGTCCGGATTATATTAATATTTAATTGATAAGATGTATATAAAATGCGGGCACGCCAAGTTTTTGCTTTACTGAAATGCACTAAGATGGAAAGTATACATAAAGTTCCGAAGTGGTTCATTTTGCTGAATTACGTTGACTGAGACAAGCACAATGTCGAGAGCAAATTTTAATATGTGTCTATATTATTTTGAACTTTGATCTTTCTAAAAAGATTAGATAACACAAAAGTTCAAATTTTATTAAAATTTAGCTATATGTGTAAACAGTCTTTACGAAGATTTAACATTTTTATATCCGCATATTAACACAAAACAGCATACGTTTTTACAGTATCAGTCAAAAGCTTGGACGCACTACACGATTTTTTTTATTTGTTTAATAAAAGCGAGTTTGACGCAATGGAAATGATAGTTATATGCTTAATAATATATCTAAAATATAATGTTTAAGAATATTGTGCCGAGTAATGTAAATATATTATAAAAAGAATTGGTTCGCACCACTATCTTCTATGTTTATATTATTCGTAAGACATCAAACAAGAACTTATCGCAAAATACTGGCCGTTCAGTACAAACATAGGCGCTGAGTTAAAAAGTTGTACAAGTATGCTACAAAAATCCGATATTAAAATATAATCTTTATTTCATAATTTCATACACGAATTCTGATATTTAGAATGTCTCTAATTGTAAGAACCCAAATTGCAGTTGTGAAAAATGAATGCAGGTCATCATTTTGCATAAGCAGGGCTACTCTAATCGCCAAATTACTAGAATTATTCATATTAGTAAGAAAGGAATACGCACAACCGTTTTATACAGGTGCGTCCAAACTTTTGATCGGTACTGTACATTTAAAGCATTAGTTAATATCAGTATTAGTCAGTATTGGATAATTATGAAATTCATAATACTCGTTCACACTTCTGTTATTATTTTTTACGTCTTACAATTAGAATAACATTACTTTTTTCTGTTCAACCGGTTTTATATTTGGAATGTATATATATAGATATTATGCAGACACAATATAGAAATTTATTATAAATTAAAATCAGATTAGTATTTGTGTAATTTATTTTTACGTATTAATTACGGTTTATAAAATTAAGAATTTTATAAATTCTGATTTTACATAATATTATTATTATATGGGAAATATGCAATTGTGGAATATACTTGCAAAAAATAGTTTTTAAATTGATGCATTCTTGCGCTATTGAATTAATTAATATCAAATTCTAATGAATACAATATTATTTGTATAATTATAAAGTTTTTGCATTAATTTAAAAAATCAAAGAAATAAAAGTCGGATTATTAGGAAGTGGTCATTGTGTGTGTACACTCACGCGATAAGTTTCTACATATAGTTTTTTATTTATGCAACAGTATGTTTATAATTTGCACTTATATTAATCTGCAATTACATCATCTTTGCAAATGGCACGTGCGCAACAATCTGGATATATTTTTGTATAATCTACGCCGTAATATTCCATCGCTTCTAGGGGACATACAGGGGACACGTAATAAGGGCAGCTAAAATTTACAAAAGACTAACATCTGCTCTCTAAAACACTAAATTTCACAAATTGTTTAACTTACGCTAGCTCTCTCTTTCCTTCTGAGAAACATGTTACTTCACAACATTGACATCCGGTATGAGTCTTGATAATATTTTCGGAACAATTCTCTATAAATATTAAAAGTATAATTATATTAAATTATGTATATCTTAGAAGAATTACGGGATACGCGTCGACTAAAAACTATCATGGTATTGCTTTTTTCAAATTGTCAATCATCAACGAAACATCTGTATCACATAAATGTCTTATATCTTCTTATCAAATAAAGAATTCTTAATTTATTACAATTGTAACTTAATAAATTATAAAAATATCTTACACTGAGAAAAAAATTGATTGTACGAACTAAATGTATAGTTGTTTGATCGAATAGTTAATTCAACAATTCTTTAGTTGTACAAAGAAAGGTAATAGTTCATTCATGTCAACTATCAAAATTTTTTAAATTAAGAATTAACTAAACCAACTCAATTAAATTATTTTGTTTGAAATACTAGTAGTATTTATTTGTGTTTACATGCTTATTTAGTTATCCAAGTAATATATTTGTTTCAATTTCAAATATCAAACTGACTAAACGATGATGATGGGGATAATAGTGTATAATAATAGTAACATAATAATAGTAACAAATTATTTTGTGTCATCGTAGTAACATTTAGTTGAACGTATCGGACTATTAAAAATATTTTGGTAAAATAAAACAAATTTTGCGTTTTTTAACAAATTTTTTTTCTCAGTGTACAGAGGAATACATAAATTTAATATTTAACTGAATTATAACTCATATGTTACAATGTATAATTCTACATTAAAATTGAACAACCCTTTTTTTAAAAAGGTTTTTTTTTTATTCAGTGCCACATTATCTTAAGTAATGAAAATAAATATAAATAATATAATGAAAACATACCAAATTTGGAAATTTGCGTACTGAAATGAACTAAGACGAGAAGAATACAGAACGTTCCAAAGTGTTTCATCTTGCTGGATTATGTTAACTGAGATGAGCACAGTATCGAGATGCGAGAATAATTCTCAATATATATCTATTATTTTGAACTTTGATCTTTCCGAAAAGATTAGATAACGAGAAAATGCAGATTTTATTAAAATTTAGTCATGTGTAAACAGTTTTTACAGAGATTTAATATTTTTATATCTGCAAATTAACACAAAACAGCAAACGTTTTCATGTACGTTTTCATGATTTTTAATATCAATATTAGTCAGCACTAGATAATTATGAAATTCAAAATACTCGTTCACACTTATGCTATTATTTTTTACATTTTAGCATAACATTGCTTTTTTCCGATCAATTGGTTTTATATTCGGCATATGTAGATATTATACAGACAATATAGATTTATAAATTAAGATCAGATTAATATTTGTGTAATTTATTTTTATATATTAATTACGGTTTATAAAAAGTTAAGAATTTAAAAATTTCTGATTTTACATTATCATTATATGAGAAATATGCAATTGTGGAATACTTGCAAAAAAAAAGTGATTAAATCAATGCATTCTTGCGCTATTGAATTAATTAATATCAAATTCTAGAGAATAAAATTAAAATTTTTGCATTTATCAAATACTTGTGAAAATACGTGATTTCCTCATGATAGTCACTTGTACTGTAATATGCTTACGATTTGAAATGACATGCATTAATATTATCTAACGTGAGATAAGTAATACTATAAATTCTTTATTCTGCTACAATACTAAGGAATTGTAATAGTTATAAATTACTTTTTATTAAATTTGATCGATGTAAATACTTTATTATTCATATGAAGTGTATATGGCTGTTGAATAAATATCAGTAACGATATCAAAATATGTTTCGCTAAAAATTTGTAATTTTTGAAATAATATATTTGTAATATTTGTATACGTTTCTAAAATATATTTGTTTTAAATTACTTTACTTTTACTATATTTTAATAAATTTGAAACTAATTTTAATGTTGGAATAAATTTTAAAAGCTATATTTAAAACATATTATACAAAAATTACATTAAATTATTAGTATTAAAATTTATTTTTATTATCATATAATTTTTCTTCACAATAAAACCTCTAATAAAATGTTGAATAAAATAGTAATAAAATTAATTAGAAGATATTATTTTATTATTGAATAATTATGTCATTTATCTTTTAAAGTTTTCTTACAATTAGAAAGAAAATATGGTACACGCACGTATACACATGTATTTGATTAGACATAGAAACAAAAATATTTTTTTAATAAACCGTTTAATCATCCAAAAGTACAAGCAAAAGTTTAATGCCATTGTCTTTCCAAATATTTGTAAGTTTCATAAAACACGCTTAAAGTGATTAAAATGACCAATGGAATCATAGTGAAGCAAAAACTTGGCGTACCAGCATTTTATATACAGCTTATCAATTAAATATTAATGCAATCCGGACACGCCAAGTATTTGCTTCACTGTGATCCCATTGGTCATTTTAGTCACTCATTAAACAATAAACAATATTAAATTGAGTATACCTACACTTAACGAACGGGCACCAAATGAATAGCGAATGCGAATATTTGGACATTTATGTTCGTTTTTTTAGAAAAATTTAATATTCGAAAGTATATGATTAATTTTTGGCCAATTAAAGCCAATTAAATTTAAGGTCATTTTTAAGCCTTAATTTTAAGATCATTCGGCCTACTAACCAAATGATTGACGCATATTGGATAATAACACTCCATAATAACTTTTGTCACGTGTGCGGAGAATGAAGACCTCATCTCAGATTTTGTATTGTTGGAAGATGACTTGAACCTCAACCGAAACGTCCTGTATTGTATTATCAAAAATTGTCTGAAATATTTGCACACTAAATACCGCGCTTGATTCTTATTAGCTTTCTTTTTCTTTAATTATTATTTTTAATTGCGAGAATCCGTTAGTTTCTTGTTTAATAATTAATTATTTATTTTAAGTATAATTAAAGCTATTTTAAATATTAAAACTGTTGTTCAAATAAATAAAATAAGTAATTTCCAGTATTAAATTGGATTTCTGTAAGGGATGTTTGTCAGTCGTTTATTTCTTGATTGCACCGAATAATCAGATTCGGTGTTCGCTGCATATAGCAATTGAACTTTGTGCAACAAGTGACAACAACGAACGTTTACATTCGGTGTTCGTCTATTGGTATACACATATAAGCTCAGCTTTACAGAGATAGTCCAAGTATCATTAATAGAACTTTGCCATCATTCAACAATTTCGCCGGTGTACGATCGAATTTCGACGGAACAATTATAAACAATTAGCGCGATGAGAGTGATGGATATAGGAAAAGAGAAAAAGGACCGTCGACCGACGTAACGGCTCGAAAAGCGCCTTATACTGAAACTTGCTGTAGAACTCGCACAAGCGGGCGGCTCGGAGGACTGTAGTTAGCGACTATTAATATCATCGATCGGGATCGATAGTTCTGCCTGCGAGGCGTCATAATGATATGGTGGATCGGTGCGGATCTCTCTGATACCCCGCCGATACGTCACGTACACCGGTAACGATGTTCAAGTGGCGCCAATAATGCTCGCAAACACATCGCGCCCCGCTGTACAATCTGTTATCGTTAACTCGCGCTCGAAACTCGTCCGCTAATGCGATGCCGCTAATGATCCGGCATTAAGAAACAAAAAAAAAGACGGCCGCGATATTGGTCCACGTAAAACCGTGCGACACACACACGATCCATGCGGCTCTATTCGTCATAAGTAAGCGCAAGTTTCTTTCTCTGTGCAATGATAACACGCGAATCTAATAAGTGTCGCCAAATCCATCTAAATTTAAAATCGGTTTAACTACAATATATATTTAACTGACTTAAATTAAACTTTATCTTTCTTCAACTAGGAATTTAAATAATAAAATAATAAAATTCCGCTCGATATGATAATAACACAAAAAATAATGTATTTAGATTCTTTGCGATTGAAAAAGGCCTAGTCAGGCTGAAACTAGTATCGCGATACTTTACTTGAATGAATAAATTTTCGAACATCCATTAATTTTATTTGCTCGTCTTTGGCCCATTATTTTTTGTGTTATTATTATATCGAGCGGAATTTTATTATTTTATTATTGTGATTTTACGCTGGCCTCATAATGCGTCATGTACAAGGTTTAAGTCATTATTTTAATTTACAATTATTGATGGTATGCGTCATGTGTCATAATAATATGTGTTAATTTATTAATTGTGTTTAGATTCTTTGCGATTGAAAAAGGTCTCAGGCTGAAACTAGTATCGCGATACTTTATTTGAATGAATAAATTATCGAACATCCATTAATTTTATTTGCTCGTCTTTGGTTCATTATTTTTTTTGTTATTATTATATCGGGCAGAATTTTTTTATTATTGTGATTTTATGCTGACTTCATAATGCGTTATGTACAAGGTTTAAGTCATTATTTTAATTTACAATTATTGACGGTGTGCGTCACGTGTCATAATGTGTTAATTTATTAATTGTGTTTAGATTCTTTGCGATTGAAAAAGACCTAGTGGCTGAAACTAGTATCGCGATACATTGCTTGAATGAATAAATTATCGAACATCCATTAATTTTATTTGCTCGTCATTGGCCCATTATTTTTTGTGTTATTATTATATCGAGCGGAATTATTTTATTTTATTATTGTGATTTTACGCTGGCCTCATAATGCGTCATGTACAAGGTTTAAGTCATTATTTTAATTTACAATTATTGACGATGTGCGTCATGTGTAATAATATGTGTTAATTTATTAATTGTGTTTAGATTCTTTGCGATTGAAAAAGACCTCAGGCTGAAACTAGTATCGCGATACTTTGCTTGAATGAATAAATTATCGAACATCCATTAATTTTATTTGCTCGTCTTTGGCCCATTATTTTTTGTGTTATTATTATATCGAGCAGAATTTTTTTATTATTGTGATTTTACGCTGGCTTCATAATGTGTCATGTACAAGGTTTAAGTCATTATTTTAATTTATAATTATTGACGTGCGTCATGTGTAATAATATGTGTTAATTTATTAATTGTGTTTAGATTCTTTGCGATTGAAAAAGGCCTCAGGCTGAAACTAGTATCGCGATACATTGCTTAAATGAATAAATTATCGAACATCCATTAATTTTATTTGCTCGTCTTTGGCCCATTATTTTTTGTGTTAAGAATTTAAACATTTACTGTAAGAATAAGACAGGATAAATTTCAAGATTTACTTCAATTGAACTCGAGCGACAAATATATTATATATTGTGTTTCAATTTTAAATGTGAATCTGATCTTCGAGAAAAGAAAGTTATGAATTCATTTATCTCTTGTACCAAACTCTTCGTTTACAATTACGTTATTTTATAATAACAAGCATTTAACGTAATGTCAAAAGTTCTATAACAGATCACGTGTAAATAGGTATTTCGTGAATGCAACGAGAAAAGCTCGAGAAACACGGAATGTTCTACCGATTGTCGTGCGTCGCATTTTTGCGCAAAATTGTACGTAGGCCCGAGAAATCTCGCGCGAGTTCTCGCGATCGTTAATGCGCAATCGTTCCGCTCGATCCGCACGATCGATGCTCACCGTACCGCTCTCGTAAGGACCCTGTAATGCGAAATAATGGGTATCCACCCACTCGATGAAAATTACATGAGAGAGGCGCGGGCCCTCTCGAACGAGCGACCTGGCACTCTCTCCACGTGCGCGCGCGCGGGGCACCACCTAAGGGGCACGTAGTACATACGAGAGATACGGGCCGCGAAACGAAGGTGGAACGACGGAAACTTCGGAGAAGAGGATGCCGTACGTAGCGCGGCCGACGATAATTGTTTGGTAAACGCGAACGCCGTAATTAAAATTTCAGCAAATACAGATGAAGATAGGGTAGCATTCTTCGTTGTATTGTTACAGCGCATGATACGACGTGCTGCACAGATGTTCCATACATCATGCGATATTAATTCGTATTTTTAATTCGTATTGCAATGTACATACACTGACGCGAACACAAAATGGGATAAAGATCTAAAAACAGCTAGGTTCTCAGACCTTTTACAGTTTGAATTTGATAAAATAATTTTAAATATTATTTATATACAAGAAATGTTTTCTTTACATGTAATTTATCTGATAAATGTATATAATTATGCAAATACAATATGAATGTTTGAATATTTGTTCATTTATTTATTCATTTACATTATTGCCGAATTAATCTAAGTTCTCTTATTCAACAATTTTATATATTTTGTCTGGTTTCAATAATGCAAAACATTTCTTTGAAATAAACATTGCCTTAGAACTACATTAGCATCTAGAAAATTGATATAGATCTTATTAATAGCTGTAAAATTATTTCATTACATTTTTATTTAATAATATCACAGTAAGAGTTATAATCGTGCACACTGTACATTTACCAATATAATATGTAATTAGAAATGATAGAATAGAGAGAAAGAGAAAGATTTGATATAAAAGTGTAATATAAAATTATATTTTTAACTAAAGATCAATATTGTTTTACAGTCGAACCTCGATCATTCGAATTTCAAGGGAACAAAAAACACTTCGAATTATTTATTTTCAAAATTTGAGTAAGGGAGGGTTAACATATGAAAATTTAACTTACGGAAACTTTGCACGAGAGTTTATAATTTTCCGATTATAATGGTTTTTAAAGAAAAAAAAATCAATATTAGACAGTGAATTTATTGCATACACATAATAAATGTAATCATAAAACAAAATACCAGGCTATTACTTATGGTTACCCATAGCTACAACTTTGAATTATATAGAGCTAGCGACAATAAAAGTTCGACTTATAGAAGTGAACTTTGACTTGCAGAGGTCTGGCTACTTTAAATTCGAGTTGCAAAGGTAAAATAATAATCTAAATATCTGACAAATAATTCGAGTTAAGGTAGATTTTCGAGTTGTAGAGATTTGAATTATCGAGATTTGACTGTATATATATCTCATGATTTGATATTGTATTTAAATTTGTCGTTAACGAAGAATGACAAATTATTAGAATGCAATAATTTATGCGATTATTCTGTGCATATTTCTTGTCTATAAATAATGTTTAATATAATCTTTATAAATTTTTTAATAAAAAGTTTTCTCTTTCTCTCTGTTTTTTTTTTAAGTAAATATAATACACAACACATTTAACACTTTGAATACAGATTATGAATATTTTAAGTAAAATAATTATACATATAATAAACTCGTATTTGCAATCAAAATCTTTATCTTTTATAATTGATTTACATTTATACTTATATCGAAAAAACATCTGTCCCTTTTTCCTTCTTTTTCTCTAGGAAATTATTCTTTGCATACGTAAATCGATTATACAATTATAGACATTTGCCTTAAATCTCTCGTCATACAATTAGATAGATAAATAGGAGAAACAGAAAGAGACACAGACACAGCAATATATTTGTAATGTGTATTCATTTCGATTCGAGGAGTACAAGTAGAATGATTTTCATAGTTTTATTAGTACATTTGAGAAAACACAAAGTTTAGTGTCAAAGCTGTGTAGAAATCGAGCGCTGTAGGTACATACCTATACATTGTGTGCTTTTTAGAGTTAAACCAACTCGTCGCGTGTCACCGAATTGCGAATGCGTATCGATGAAACGTCATCTTGCATCTGTGTTTATGAATTGCGTTTTGCGTTACGACTTATATAGACGGGCCTTTACAAACAAATGTGACATGTAACAACAATATTGTATGATGCTTACGCACATAGCATATGATATCTGCACACTAATTAGATTAGACTATTAAGATTTTCACATACAACTCCTTAAATATAAAATTAAAATATAATATTTAATTGTAACGATTTGACTACTTTATTAATTTTCATCTTATGTATATGTATATTATAGAATTTAATAGTTATGATATCACTATTGATTCGATAATATAATATAATTAGTATTAAAATTCTGATAATTTTATATAATTCTTATCTTCTTATCGACTTCTTATCGATAGCCTTTTCAGTTCTTTTTTACTATTAAATGCCATTCAAAAGGAACGGCATTTAATAATTCTTATAAGAATTTTATAATAATCAAAATTTTATTTTATTATTTCAGATTTTGCTCTCGAGTCTAAGAATAATATTTGATAATTCTTCTAATTTATGACATTAATTGGAATTTCATTTTTGTAAATTCAATTTATAGGTCAATATTCATTATATCTTTAATTTAACTTTTTATAATTAAAATGTTTAATAATTTTTACGAATGTCAAAGTTTTACCATTCACAGTTTCTTTTACAAGTCTTTATAATCTTAATGTTTTTTATATGTGTAGAGATTATTGAACTTTTTAAACTTTTCACTTTTTATAATACAATCTCTATTTTTCAAAAAAGTGAGCTTAGAACAGTTTTAAGAAAAAATTAAATTTTTTAAATAAAATCATAAAAAAAAGTCATTAAAATTTTTCTATAATTATTTATTATTTTTTAGTAGAAATATCCATTTAACAATTTCATGTTCTAATGCTTAATTTTTATTAATATCCTTTTAAAAATCAATAATTTTATTATTCAATATATAAGAATAATATTTAATAGTTTTTAATTTAATTTAAAATTATTTATTATTTACAACTTATAATTAAGTGATTTGTATATTTTTACAGATGTAGAAATTATATTTTATTAGAAAGGAAAATTTATACCTGTTAAACTTGTCTAAATCTAATTTGCGATATTACATTTTTATTGTAAATCTTGCAGATATGATCATGAGCCGATATCGGTGAATAGAATTTAGAGTAAAGATGATGGTTTTTTCTCGATAATAGCGCTGCCTTTGAAATTAGTGCGACTTGTTTTGTTTGTAGATTTTTGCATTAGAAACATCGATTAAAAAAGATGTAAGTTATAGTTTTCTCGTTTTAAGAGAAAAAACATTTGCAAGTTGAAATAAAACTGTTTATTATATCACTTTTCTCTTCCCCTCTCTCTCTTTTTCTTTCTTATTTTAATGATAATTCTTATCAATATAATTATAGTAGAATATGCATTAATACAGTTTGGCTATTTTGGAAATATAAATTAAAACAAGTTTTTCAACAAATTAACTAAATTTATACATGATGCTATCAAATTTATACATTGTGAAAAGAATCCTGCAGTGTTTGTGAATATTTCGTTATAATTTTTATAAATTTTATAATTCTGTTTATATTTTAATGTATATATTTTAATATTAAATTGTACGTATATTACATAAAAATTATATTTTTATGTATAATACGCTATTTAATATCATTATCAAGAAATATTCAAAAAAGATAATTGAAAATTTTATATCTTGATAATGTGCTGTAAATTAATTTTTTAAGTAATAAAATATGATTTGTATGTATAAATATAAATATGATTTTTTATATTATTAATTTATGTCACTTATCTCTGTTCATTGCGATGTTTCAATTTTTAACATGAATTTTTTTAACATAGAAATTGATGTCTGAAATTCGTGAATTATAAAAAAAATCATGAAAATTATATATATATATATACATATATATATATATATATATAAACATTACGATTATTTTACGCTTGTTAATACATTTTGCGATTTTTACTTATCCGATTTTTTCTATGTAATAATATTTGTGTCGACAGGAAAATATTACAAATATCATAAAGTTAGAGTCACAGAAATTAAGAAGTTTCGCTGAGATTATTCTGAACGATTAATATCATAATTTAGTTTGTCTTCTTTAATTTCCTATTTTATTTTCGTTAATATAATCTTGTCACAATTATTTTGGAATAGAAATGGAAATTTTGTAAAAAATTAAATTTGCATAAATATCTTCGTCTAATTATTTTATTTTATGTCATTAATAACATTTATATAAATCAATTTCACTATCATTACAATTTTCAAAGTTTTCGATTTAGTACTCATATATTCGTGATTAGTCGCATCAAGTAGATAACACAAATTTTATTGTATTCACAAATTGTAAGAATTTCGCGAAAATGTAATTTCTGTCTGTTTTATTTGCAACTACGTTGCAACTTTTAGATACCATTACAATTTTAAAATTTTATAAAAATTAATTAATATAGTAAATTTTCAAATTTTATATGATTTCAATATCGCGATTGTCATCAAATAATATTTGCAAAGAAATCGCGAAATTGGGTATTGCGAGGCGAAGCGATTTTCCCAGAAATATTGAGATAACAGTTTTTGCAGTGATACTGCGAAGCGAGATGATCATCGCAAAAATGTTGCAAAGCGTGAATGTAAATTGAATGCAATTGAATGTGAATTTGAAGATAAACTGAATTTATATTGTTTAAAAGATACAATATTTTTGTTTTACAAGTATTTCTGTTTCTCGATAAATGTGTTTTAAAGTAAATTTATAAATATTCCATGACAGATTATTATGAAACAAATTCACATATTCTATATGTATATCTTTCAGAGTCCTTTTTTTAAAACTAAATTTGCAAAATAATTATGGATTTTTTGTCGCATATGCGTAATGTACGTGACGTATACAATATAGTGCACATACGTACATATAACCTTTTATTGAAAACCATAAGTTTTTCTTACACAATGGATACTTGCTAAACTATTAAATTATTAGATTTATTAAAATTACTATTTCGAGAATTTTGGATTGCGTATTAAGTACTTAACGTGAGGTACAATCGACGTGGACTGTAGATTGACGAAAGATTCCTGCATCTTTCCCGGGTTACAGATGTAATCACAGCAGAAAATGCATCGATGAATTCCGAAGGGATGTCGAGGGATCACGAAATGGTAAGTTTTGAATTTTATTATTAATCTGTGTTTTATTTAATTTTATATTTGTTTCTCTTTGCTGCAATTTATATGTCATTAATTGTGTTCTCACTTTTAATTAAACATTATTAAATTAATGTTAATTGTTTGGACTTGAGCTGCAATAATTTAATTATATTTTGAATTTTATCTTTTTTTCTCATAAATTGAAATTTTACACAAATATTAAATTGTGTAATTATATATGTATAGCAAAACTTATGGATGTAATATAAATATAATATAGACGAAAATAAATGTATAATCAAACAGCAAAGATTATAATGTATACCTAATAATTGCAATGTTCACAGTAATCGCATCGATTTTAAATGCCAAAAATAAAGACAATTGTCAAACTAATAATTTCTTTATAAGTTACGTGTCACCAAAATGTTGCATCAGATACCCAGCCAGCACTCAATAACACGAATGTCAAAAAGTGAGATATAAGACGTCTTAAAAACATCTTATGTGTGGATAGGTAAAATAACTACATATTTGTATTTTGCATTCATCGTATATAATATATACCAAATATTTATATACAATATTTACTTATTACAGAAATGTTTGTAAGTTTATAACATTGTATTTTCATAAATTTAATATCCTTGATGTATTTACATTTTTTTTGCGGTCTTATTAATCTTTCTATACGTATATTATCTATACGTTCTATTCTATACGTTTATTTTTTATATATATTATTATATTATTTTAAGCAATTTTTGCAATTTATATTTGAACAATATACATTATATCTGGAAATATTTTTTGTATATGTATGAACAACCGGATTATACCTGATTGCATGTCTCGTTGTATCAAAACATAGTTGCAATAATAGTAGAAATGTGGGTTGGAAAGAATGGAAACCGCCAGGTGCTTTGCGCGCGTGTATATGTATGTGTATTTGCTGTACACATCAGTTCCCCACGTCTCGTCTGACCATTTAAATTAGTCGAGAGCAGCCTCCTTTCAAAATTAATTGACGTATCGATTGGGCTGCCCTGCAGACACATTATATCGATGTCGGTGGTGCCAGGGCTTCAGTTTACATTACCTACCGCATGAATAAAGGTCGAATAATGACGTCGCGCTTCTGGTTTAAGCATGACAAGGTGCAAAGCAGAAATGAAAAAGCAGAAATCACTCTCTATTCACAATTATCATATCTACAACAAAGGATGAAGAGCTACTTTCTATAACAAGTATTACATCCGCTGCGATAATTATTTCTTTTGATAAAAGATTTTTGCAAAATAAATGACAATAATCGTTATGCTTGTCATTTATATAGCTCAGTTTTAATTGTATTATAATACTTAAATTAGCAAATATAGAGTAATATTTGGCATTACAACTATTACAAAAGATTTTACGCCTGGGAAAGGCAGCCAACGAATGAAAAGTAGTTCGAAAACTTCGAAAAGAGTTTTTTTTTATTTAGGTAAAATTTGCCGACGCGATGCGCGACGTCTCTTTGTGACAAGCATACGGATCTCCAATCATTCCCGTTGCATTCTTCATACTTTGACGGGAAGGGAAAAATGTCGGGCGCGCGATTGGGACGAACGCGCCGGATAATATAATAACGAACGAGGGAGAGACGCGCGCGAATATAAAAATAAATGGCCGTGGAGAGCGCGCGGCAACCCGACGCGCCACACGCAGAGACCGCGAGCGAGACGTGTTTATAGTAATGAGCCTTGTCGTTATTTGTCCAGCGAAGGGGATTTATCGAGATACCTCGTGAGATCTTGTTGCTCGATCTTCCTCCCTCGATGTCCGCTTATTTTCTCCGCTCCGTTCTTCGCTCGTTCTCCTTGTCTCCACCATAGGTTGTTAACCCTCTCGTGTCTGTATGGAAAGAAAGCGACGGGGGATTGATTTTATTGGTGACGAAAGAGAAATATTTATACGAGATATCTCGCCGATGATACATCCTTGCCTTCAACTCTAATGATGGATTTTTCGGCCACTCTCACGCTAATCTTCAGTCATGCGAAAACGTTGATAATTTTTTAGACTTAACTGAGAAAAATTCACGACCTCACCGCATTTACATATATGCGTAATATTATACACTTCTCAACAAAATTAAAGCATCGCTTACTCTACCCTCCAAAAATAGGCAAAATTCAAGAGAGTGTAACTTTGTCAAAAATGATCGTATCGAGATGTTCAAAAAAGCATTTTACAGCTTGAAATCTCTACTTTTTAAATCGGTACTTTAGAAAACGATCCTACTGATTTTTCATGGAATTACACGGATAGAAAAGGAGACCCGATAAATCTCAAAATTTTTTACGAACTTTGACAAGTTCAATGGCGCGAATTAAAAATCGCATGCAAATGCAGTTTACAGCTTTCGAAAGAGTGAATCTTTATCTTTAATTTGTTTTTTTGTTGAGTGTTGTACGATTTTTTTTCACCGAGTTATTCAACATTAAAGCAAAAATGATCCTTTTTGCTTCAATTTGGAAAGTAGAGATTTCAAGCTGTAAAATGCTTTTTTGATCATCTCGATACGATCATTTTTGACGAAGTAATACTCTTGAATTTTGCCTATTTTTGGATGGTAAAGTAAGGTGATTTTATTTTTGGCATATGTATTCTGTAATTTTAAAATAGACAAGCTTCAAATGAGTGTAACTTCGAGATCGGAA